>NC_135079.1:507500-565000 GCF_051107435.1 Chaetodon auriga | reverse complement strand
TGTGTGTGTGTGTGTGTGTGTGTGTGTGTGTGTGTGTGATTGGAAGTCAGTCACGTGTAGCCTGTTAGCTTAGCTTGGCATAAAGACTGGAGGCAGAGGGAAGCAGCTGGCCTGGGACACTCACGGCTGCTGGAAAACGTGTTTCTGCTGTCAGTTAAACTGACAGGGGGTCAGTTTTTAGAGCCACAGCGACGCTGGACACAGACAGACTGACTGGTCTCAGATCAGCCCCGCACACACTCAGCTGAAGAAAAACACTTTCTGATCAATCAACAAGACGACCGGCCGAGCGCGTGAGAGTAACCGAGCACATTAACTAAGTACTGGAGGTACTTACTGAGTACTTGTATGTACTGATACTCTTTACTCCACTACGTTTACTTCAGAGCTTTAGTTACTTTGCAGACTCAGATTACTAACACAGAACAGTATTTTTCAGCTCTGTGTGGGGCGGCTGTGGTTCAGGAGGCAGAGCGCTCGTGCACCGATCAGGAGGTCGCTGGTTCGATTCCGGCCGCGGCAGAAGTTACTGAAGCCCAAAACTGCCCCTGCTGCTGCGCCATCGGTGTGTGAATTCATACGTACGTCACTTTGGAAAAAGTGATTGTAATTCTAATCAAAGTACTATATACTATACTATAAATATACTATAAAAGTACTTCTTCCACCACTGCCAGCTGAATGTGGTATCATCCAGGCATATAAGTACTCAAGTAAAAGTAGCAATACCACAAATTCTACTCAAGTGAAAGTACAGCCTCTATTACCTGCAAAAAGAACTTCAGGTATCTAAAATGAGGGTACTCATTACACTACGGAGGCCCTGAAGGACACTTTTCCATCAAAGTAAAATTTACTGTCCTCAAGTTTTTTCAATAAATGATCTTCGTCTTTTTTCTCATCTCGTTTATTAGTCCAACTGTGCACGACAGCAGCTCCGGTCAGACACAGGAGCTCAGCACGCTGTAATCTGTAATCTGTAATCCATATTTCAGACATTGATCACGTTACACATGAAAGGATGGAGGAACTAAAACTGTCAGATGAATGTGGTCCAACACAAAGTACAACGTCTGAATCTGACTGAGATTCACTGGGAGCATCGACAATATACTAATACTGCTACTACTGTCAAGACTACTGCAGCCAGTACTGCGACTAATACTACTGACAGACCTCAGACTGCCTCTAAGATCGATAATAATACCGCTGCTCCTGGTAATCGATTACACTGATACTTGTAGTTCTTGACAGTATGAGGTACCAGCAGTACTACAGTGATGGTACCATCAGCGTGTCCTCACACACATTCACAGGTTTATCCTACAGTCTCACCTCAGTGTACCGAGCCGTCTTCATTCAGGTCCGCTGGTGTCCAGCAGGGACTCCGTCCGTCCGTCCGTCCGTCCGTCCGGCGCTGAGCTGCCGCTGCTGGGAGACGAGCTGCGTCAGGTTCACACTGTGAACAGAAGCAATACAGGAAGTGACACGAACTACACGTCAAAATAATAGCATGTCGAACAGGAAGTATCAAAGTAAAAGTGCGGGAAAAGCTGACATGTCTGAAGGACAGAAAGAATGTGGCGTTCAGGGACCCGGGGCCAAAATCAGCTGCTGTGTCAGGTGTGAATCTACCTGTACGTCTAAGTCTGAAATGAATCAAGTGTTTGTGTTTGTTATCACATAAAAATCACTTAAAACAAGTACAATCATTTTTCTGGATTTTAATGCAGCGACATGGTGTCTGAACGAACTTAAAGGGGGACATGAGCAGATGTTCAGCAGGGGCTGACGTCAGGTGAGCTGGACTGATGAAGAACGCAAAGCTCAAAGTGAAGCTGAGCAGGTTTCCGTCTGAGAACTCAGCTGAGAGCTGAAACCACCTGCGTGGCTCCGTTTCCATGAGAGGAGACACACCTGTCTGTGTCTGCAGGACTCGAGTGAACTTCACCTTTAATCAGGCTGCAGCTGAGACGTTTCGTGTGCTGCAGCGCCGCCCTGTGGCCCAACTGTCATATTACACAAGAACGCCTGAGCATCCTTCAGAGCTGAGACACCAAACACAATGCTTGGACATGCAAACAGGAAGTCAGAAGTTACTACCTGATTTTTAGCCTGTATTTATTTCCATGTGGTCAAAGTGTCTGATTAACAGTTAGCTGAATTAGCCGTTAGCACCTCCTGTTAGCAGCTCTTGGTGGACTCACCAAATACTATCTACAATTTCTTACAAGTTTCTTTTTTTTATTTAAAAATTCTCACTCTTTTGTATATATTCTGCTGTTGTGTCTAATTTGCATGCACTTCTTATATTAATCTGCTCTACTGATGCTGCTGTAATCTGGAATTTCCCCTCGCGGGACAAATAAAGGAAAAATTGAATTCTGAAGAAAAGTTAAAAACTAAAAACTGCAGGTCTGACGATGTTCATGATATCTGGAGGAGGAAGTCACACTGAAGCTAAAACATCACGTCTCTGTTCACTGAGTTCTGACTGAGGAGAAACTCCTGAACCTGACCACGTGTCACTGATGCAGCGCCACCTGCTGGCTTCACCACAGAGGGACAGAAAGAGGCTGCAGGACGCAAACATCACCTGTGCGGCAGGTACAGAGCTCGGCTGGGGTCTTTTCACCTGCTCACCGTCCGGCCATCAAGGCGTGACACCTGGATAACTGTGAGGAGACGAGGAGACAGACGGACAGACGGACGGACAGACGGACAGCTTCAGGGAGACAGCAGACAGCAGTGTTTCCTCTCAGTTCATTAAACGGTCGTTGACATGAATCAAAGACAAAACTTCGACATCAGAAACACGTTGAATTGAATTTATTGTCACAGATGAAAGAAAAGCAGTAAAAGTTCAGAGAGCAGAAACTGAAAAAAAATTTTCAGTTTCAGACTCAAAGTGTCCTCTGGCTTCATTCAGATAAGATAAGATAAGATAAGATAAGATAAGATAAGATAAGACATTGTGTCTCTGAACTCTAACTGGGCTGTGACATGAAATGACTGAAGCAGCCAGTTTGTCACATTTCCAGCTTTCAGCTCTTCTCTCTTAAGCTCACTGCAGGAAGAATCTGAAACTTCGGCGCCGTCTGGTGGTCGACTTGGGAACGACTCACTCACCTGCAGCACCTTCACCAGCTGCAACACGAACGTCATGAACACGAAGCATCGACAGTCACCATCCAATAACAGAGTCGACGAGACGACGCATTCTGCCCAATCAGTGCTTTTCCTTTGGGTACTTTGTGTATTTTGATGCTGATAAATTTGCACTTTTAGGATATTACTTGTACCAGTATTTGTACACTATGGTATTAGTACTGTTACTGGGCTGACAGGCGTGTCACCTGTGCCACCTGCATGTCTGTTGTATGTTGTTTAAAGTTCAGCGAATCAGCTCACACTGAATAAAACATGACAATCATGACAATCAATGTGTTTCAGGTGTTTCAGGGGAACAAATGACGACACCGAGCTCGGACGCTGTTCCACCAGCTACAGGTTTAATATCAGATGAACAACAGTAGAAAAACAGAGGCCGAGGCTACCAGACAAAAAGAAGAGTAGGAAATCGAACAGCATCCAACAGGCTCTTTAAAATAATTCCTCTGTACAGTATTTACACACACACACACACACACACACACACAGAGTACAGTACAGCTACACACTGAGGAGGAGGAGTCTGACGCCGGCGGTCAGTCTGCAGCATCAGTCCCAATGCTGCCCTCTGATTGGTCCGTCCTCCTCCGTCCACAGTATTTTATTTCCTGTGAAGCTGCGATGCTTCCAGGTGTGACGGCGTCCGGCGGAGTCCAGAGGTCACTGCGGATAAAGTCTGGGGGCCAGAGGGCGTTACAGAAATGTGCTGTAAAACGACAAAACGAAGGCTCTGCCAACAGGAAGCCGCTGCCTCGTCCTTCCTCGACTGCACCAGGATGCCATCATGACTCTGAACGCTCCCCCGCCACCGCCGCCGCCGCCACCCAGAACGGTCTGACCCGCCCATCTCCAAAACAACAACAGCTGTTCCTCCAACCACCAGCAGCATTTGAACACGTCTCCACCCACCAGGTCCTCCATGTCCTCAGTCTGTGAGCCAAAACTTCAGCTGCCCACCACCCGAGCACCACGGTACTGTCCGGAACCAGCAGGACCGGCAGGACCGGCAGGACCAGTATCAGACCTTCAGTCCTCCTGAAGTCTCAGCAGTCCAGCGAGGGGCAGAGCAGCTGGCTGGACGTCCAGGCAGAGAAATCAAACGTACACAAACACCATTGAACTGATGTCGAAACAGAAACGCTTCCTCATGTGATCCGGTCACATGACTCCGGGCAGGGTGGAGGTGAGCCAGTCAGGTGTGCCTGCAAACAGGTGAGATGACATGATTGGTCAAAAGAGAAAATCGCACATTTACAGACACAACTTGTGTTTCAGCTTCTAAAGCCAAACGTCTGTCAAACCAGATGTTGGACTGATTTCCACCTCGTTGACCGACAGCTGCCGGGTCGTACTGATCTGTGATCAGTCTGCACGTCGTGTCTTCACACAGGTGATAATCGATACAGGTGAGCAGTGGCACTCGACATGATGACGATCATTCTACCTTTCTGGATTCATGTGTTAATAGCAGAGTTCCTTCCGTACATGCAGCAGGTGTTTGTGGACACACCAACATTCACACGTTCACACATTCACACGTTCACGCCGAAGCTCCTGTGCAGAGAGCAGCTGTTTCTACTCTCCACAGTCACAACACTGACTGAGACCAACATGTCCACACTGCTCTGAAGAAGGTCCACCAGGTGGTGCTGCAGACTGACATAAATCCACTGCAGAGGACAGGAAGACAGAGTGTGTGTGTGTGTGTGTGTGTGTGTGTGTGTGTGTGTGTGCGTGCGTGCGTGCGTGCGTGCGTGCGTGCGTGCGTGCGTGTCTCTTACCGTTCTCACCTCCGTGCGGGGGGGTACATGGTCGGGGCGGACGCTTGCTGACTGGCGACGATGGCTGAGGAGGAGAGGCCTGTGAGACAGAGACGGCCGTCAGACAGATCCAACATGGCGGACACGGCGTCCACATGCGAACGGCTCAGTGTGTCACGTTACTGTGTGAGCGCTGGACGTGGACGGTGGAGGACGGAGCCTGTGGTCATAACGTGAGACAAATCTAAAGCAAACGCACACGCACGAAGCTCAGTTCACTCGTCAGGCAGTGAAATCAGCTTCCTGTGATGTCATAGTGATGTCATCAGGGTTATCTTTGAGGGCGCGCTCCAAAATTTGACGACTTGAATGGAAAGTGAACAGAATAGGTCAGCGCGGTCAACAGCAGACTGACGGCTCATACTTCAGTCCTGCTGCTGTCTGGATCAACTGACGTCAGTCTGATACCTGCGGCCTCACGTCGCACCTGCACGCCATCGATGCTGCGCTACAAGCAGCACACCGCCGCAGCCACACGGAGAGAAACCTCAAACTACAACTCTAGAACCGGCCGCCAGAAGTGCCACAAACTGCAGGAGTGGAGGCAGGGACGGTCTAAAGAAGAGACGCCACTGAGCTGCATTATGGGAAATGTAGGATCCAGTGTCTGACAGTGAGAATATCTTTAATATTGACCTTTTTAAAATCCAACCTGACTTTATGGAAGCAGGAGAAATGGCCGACGGGGCCCTTTAAAACTACAAAGAGATGAAAACTGAACTCTCTGACGGTTTCAGCTCGTAGCTTCATTCTGACGTTTGTCTGAATTTCGATACCTGGACGTGTTTACGCACAGGAGAGGAGGACAGACGGGCGTCTCACCTGAGGCGTAGGACAGGTCGTACTGTCCTGACAGCAGCGGGTATCCCAGGTGATGATGGGACGGCAGGATGCGTTGGGAGGGTGAGGATCGCGGCCGGTCTCCCTCTCTCTCCCGGTCTCTCTCTCGCTCTCTGTCTCGGTCTCTGTCCCGGTCGTGCGGGGTCTTGTCTTGGATGGACGGGGATTTGCTCTTGTACTGGCTGGCGTGCTGCTGCAGCAGGTCCAGAGCTTTGGCCTCGCTGGGCGGCTTCACCGTGGGACTGGACCTGGAGGGCTTCTCCCCCTCCTCTCCCGCTGCCACCTTTCCTCCGTATGAGGGGAAGGAGTAACTGGCCGGCAGGTACGAGCCTGAGGACAGAGACATGTCTGAGGGACGCTCATCTTACCCTCCAGCATCAGATTAAGACAAACAAACGCTCCTGTCAGACTGCCGTCGTCTGTGGATTCAACACAGAGACGTCACTGATAATAAATCCACACGTCTGCTGTGATACGTTCACAGGCCGCTGGTTTCTGGAGTTACAGGCTGACGCCAACTTTGACGGCTGGTTGACGAAATCAACAAAATCTACTGATTTAATCTACTGATACTAATCAGAAACAGATCAGAGGGGGGACGCTCCTGCACAGAGCAGAACTCCTGACTGATGGGCAGAGAGCAGGAGGTGCAGCGGGTTCAGGGGCTACGAGGAGAGGACTGGTGGGTCTTAAAGGCACTGAACTGAATTTTTCTTTTTGACCAATAATGTCCTCCCACCTGTCTGCAGGTCTCATAAAAACGGTTTGTATCCTGGTCTGATCATACAGAGCTGGTCTAAAGGCTAAAGAAGTGATCAATATGTTGATCACTTTCCGTTTAGTAGATTGTTTAGTCTAGAAAACATCACAACACCTGCTTTGTCTGACAAACAGTTAAAAAAAAAAAAGCACAAAGTGAACATTTCACTTTTGTCTTTTCTGCTTGAGAAATGAAAAACAATTCATAGAAAAGTTCAATAAAAAATGGAAATCAATCTCAAATCTGTGCGTACAGAACTGCAGTCACGGCGCTGTTAGCCTAGCTTAGCATAAAGACTAGACACACCTGTAGAAGCTCACTGGGCAACATGTTAGATTTGATTCATTTACATATAAAATGATGTAGGCGGGGCTTCCTGTCAGAACAGCCTCTCATTGGACTGTCGGTGCAGTGACCGTCAGCAGGCAGGTAGATCATTTTGAACTTCAGACAGAGCGAGGCTAGCTGTTTCCCCCTGCTTCCAGTCTTTAGGATAAGCTAAGCTAAGCTAAGCTAGCCACGTCCTGACTCTGTGTCTGTCCTCAACACACAGATGTGAGACTGATAGAAATCTGAACACCTCCCTCTCAAAAAGAGAGTGAACAGGCATGTTTCTGCTGCTCGACTGATGTTTTGACACTGGTCCTGTGTTCCTGGACTCTTGTTGGGTGAAATAAAGGTTGTTTGAATCATCGGGACACCTGTGCACCCTCGTCTTCTTACCAGGGTAGTTCTGCATCATGACGGAGGGCATGCCTCTGTAGCCGGGGTGGGTGGGCTCGTAGCCATGGCTGTAGGCGTAAGGTCCGTGCATGTAGGGCATGTAGCCCTGGTGCTGGGCCAAGGGGGAGGAGAACTGCATGTGGGGGGGGCGAGCCTCCTTCCCTCCCCCCCGGTGCTCCTCTGGAGGCAGCTGAGTCCTGATCTCCACCCCTTCCTTGGCCTCCTCTTTCTGGAGGCCCTCCTTTGTCCGCTGCCTCTCCTCCTTCCCTTTCCTGTCGCGCTCTCTCTCCCTGTCATCCTTCCACCTGTCGTCCTCCTGCGGTTTAGGAGCTTCTGAATATTTGTTCGGGTAGACGTATGGCCACAGGCGTGAGTCCGGCTCCTGCAGAGGAGAAGAGAAGAAGACATGTTTATGAAGGCTGGTGGTGGTGATAACTGAAGAAGATGTGCTAGAACAACAATGTCCACTGGATCCAGCTGTGTTATGTTTGCCAGATACAATCTGCTGCCATTCTACCTGCTGTGGTGACGTCCACTACACAGTTTACACACAGATCCTGGTTAAAGTTTACCTGACGTGGGATCAGCTGACCAGTTCTGTAGAGAACTGTCATCACTCTGTTGAACTACAAAAACAGGAGGGAAGTTTCTTTCCACTCAAACAATTGTGTGAATTCAGAGAGCAACTGCTCATAAACCAGAGAACACAAACGTTACCAAACTACAGCCTCACCCTAACTACATGTTACCCAGCAGTCATTCCCAAGCAGGTGCAGCTGAGGATAAAAACTTCTGACTGTAATACTTTATGATAGCAACACTGTCTGACAAAACAAACAAAAATTTGACAGTGCAGCCTGAACACAACCTGAGCTCAGCCTGAGTGCAGCCTGGGCACAGCCTGAATGCAGCCTGAGCAGAGCCTGAACACAGCCTGAGCAGAGCCTGAGCAGAGCCTGAATGCAGCCTGAGCAGAGCCTGAACGCAGCCTGAGCAGAGCCTGAACGCAGCCTGAGCAGAGCCTGAATGCAGCCTGAGCAGAGCCTGAACGCAGCCTGAGCAGAGCCTGAACGCAGCCTGAGCACAGCCTGAGCAGAGCCTGAATGCAGCCTGAGTGTGTAAAAATGCAGTTACCTGTCTGTACCACATGGCAGGCTCTACACCTGCCGGCCTGCCCGACTCCAGCCCTGGCTTGGTCTCTTCTTTCCCATGATGCCCTGCTTCACTCAATTTCATTTTCAGGCCCTCAGACTGGGCGGTGGGTGCCTTGGGGTCCTCTCCCTTTGCCATGATGACCGACTTGGCCTGTTCTGAAGCTGGTGGAGGCTCTTTGGGCTTGGTCGTGCTCAGCACCCCCTTAGCACCCAGATCGGTGAGGCTGGGGGCTCTGGACAGGGTGGGGGGCACCGTGGCTTTCTGCTTCCACTCCTCTTTCCCACACAGCTCCCGCTCTTTGCCCTCAGCCTTCTTGTCGGCCTGCCGCTGCCTCTCCTCGTACTGCTGGCGGTAGGTGGGATTAGAGGCCAGCAGGTGGGCGTGGTAGGCCTGGTCAGGTGAGTAGGAGTAGGGGGGGACGTAGTACTGGTTGTAGTACAGAGGCTGGGTGTACATGTTGGAGCGCTGCTGGATAACTGATGGCTGCTGAGGCCCCGGCTCTGCCTTCCTCTCCTCCTGAGGCTCCACCTTTAGTTTGCCCTCCTCCCCCACCTCTGGCTGCTCCTCCTCCTTCTTCACCTTCACTTGCGCTCCTTCCACATGAGGCGGTGCTGCAGGTGCTGCTCCTGGGCTGGGGTTGGGGTAGCTGGGAGAGTAGTAGGAGTCGTAGCTGGGGTAGTACGGTGATTCCTTACTGGAAGCCTGAGGGGGGAACAGTGCCTTCTTGGCCCCTTCACGAGGCCCTTGGTCAGGTTCGGATTTGACCTTCACCCCCTCTGCCTTCCCCTCTCCGTCCTCGCCGGCGTCTGAGATGTCAGAGTAGGCAGGGCTGCTGGTTTTGACAGACGCATTGTCTGCTCCGTTTTGGTTGAGGTGGGGGGCAAGGCCGGCCTCAATCCTGCTGGCCACACCGATGGATGGGCTGGGAGCATTATCTGAGAAACTGTACACCTTGTCGGCCTCAGCCTTGATGCTGGCCAGGCGGCTCTGGTGAGCTTCTGAGGAGCCATTGAGCAAAGCGTCAGACGCCTCTGAGTATGGACTCTTCCCCTCTTCTGGCCTCCCTCCCTTACCCATGGCCTTTGGACTGTCCCCCTCCTTTCCTCCCTCCCTCTTCTTCTTGTCCTTCTTCTTCTTGTCCTTGGCGAGGGTGGGGCTGGAGGCAGGGTCGGCCAGTGGAGGGGGTTTAGGCTGGATGTTCTTCAGCTGGGGGCTCTTGGGGATGGACTGTACCACTGAGCCCAGAGCAGGGGAGGATGCTTGCAGGGCGTAGGGTGAGGGGGCATTGGAGGCAGCTGGGGCGACGGGTCGAGCCGGCTTCAAGCCTTTCTGGGTCAGTTTATCCGTCTTACCTCCGGCTGCCATCTTCTTGGCCTTTCTGTCATCCATACCGTCGTTGCTGGCTTCGTCTGTCAAACACGCCCCCTCCTCGCCGCCGTCTGTCACATCAGGCTCAGCCTCTCCTGCCTTCTTCTTTCCCTTTGACGTCAGCTTCCCCGGTGAGGGGGACGGGGCATCAAATCCCCGTCCTTTCGGCGTAGTGGAGCGGGCAGGTGAGATGGCTGCACCATTGCAGGAGGCAGGGTCAGGGTGGAGGGCGGGGTCATCTCCGTATTCGCTGTCGCCATCCTGGTCCAATCGGACATCGTGGTCGTTATGGGCTCGAGCCTGGTGGTACTTCAGCCCGTTGATGTGCTTGTACTTCTTGTTGCAATTGGGGTGAGGGCAGTCGATGAGCACGGGGGAGGGGCAAGTCCGGTCCAACTGTGGAGGGGGCAGAGGTTCAGATTTACCTCCAGGGTGGGGGAGTGAAGCGCCGGTGGAGTTAGTTCTCATTCGCTTTGAAGCCTTGGTGTCCTCTGAGCTGGAGGTGGGCTCCATATCAGAGGCAGGTTTGGTCTTCCTCTTAGTGGAGGACGGACTGGCCTTCACGTCCTCGATGCCGCTGGCAGTCTGGCTGCCTCGTCGACCTTTGCTGTTCGCAGTGGCGCCACGTGTCTTGCTGCTGCCGCTGCCTTTGTTATCTGAGGAGTTGCTGTTGTCGTTCAACGGCGTGTTGCTACTGGGACGCATCCTCTTACCCCGACCACGCCCGCTTCGCATTTCCACGTCACTGGTGGGAGACTCACAGAACCTGAAAACACACAGAGTCAGTGAGCAGCAAACAGAAGCAGGAAGCCTGAACAGAGCTCCACCTGCACAAAGGTATGAGAAAACTAAACAACAGATGTTTCCCAGATATATTTGGTCATATCATCCACACCAAGGTAGCCAAGAGTGCCATTAGGCCAACACTGGATATGTGACAAAGGAGCTTGATTTGCAGGTGTTTGGTTCACTGGACCATCTTAAAAAAAGCCTAACTTCTGGTTATCTCACTGATAAACAGAACAACCCAGAGATCAGTTACTGAACGTTTCATGAGGAACACTGATCAATCAGTTTTCAAGTGACTTCAGTGTGTGTGTACCGTGGAGGGGCCCAGTCATGTCTTGTGCAGTCCAGCAGGGTCCCAACGTACGTCTTGTTCCTCCAGGTGACGTTAACAACCAGCATGCCTACAGACAGACAGACAGACAGACAGTGAAAGCCACAGAATGAGTTACAGGAAACAGACGTGTCAGGTGATGTCAGGTGAGACGCTCCTCCCTGCTGGGAAACAGATTTCAATTTAAAATCGAGCCTAGCAGGTTTCTGAGGTCGAGTCCCGTCGGTGCTTCAGGAGGACTGAGACTAAGTGCAGAGAGACACTGAGTGTTTTAACAGAACGTTCCACCATGAGGAGCAGATCAAAGGGTCTAGCAGCTCAGTGTGCAGCTGATGTGTGAACAGCGTCCTGCCAGAGAGCAGAGGGCTATCACCTCCTTCACCTCCACTTCATCTCCTCAACGCCTGCCACAGGGTGTGTGTGTGTGTGTGTGTGTGTGTGTGTGTGTGTGTGTGTGATCTGACTGCCAGTCAGGATCTTCTGTCTTCTGGAGACCAGCTTCATATGAGCAGGAGACACAGTCTGACTCTGGGTTTTTGTCTCCAGCGTGACGTCTTGTTAAGTCACACGCTTTGACCTGAGCAACGCCATCAGCACTGAGGTCAAACAACGCGGCGTTCTGATGAACCAAATGCTGACATGGCAGAAATACAACCATTCATAATGTAGGTCGAACAACACGAGACACGCTGGCCTGATGAGATGAGCTGAAACTAAACCTGAAACTCTTTTCAAGTTGATGTTTAACTAGGATTTCTTTAGAAAACGGTGTTTGGTCAGCAGCTGCTGAGCAGGTTTTTCTTTGTTTACTTCATCTTTAAGTGACAAGCTCTGATCAGACCGTCCATTACGTTTACATCTTCAGGCATCTTCACGTCGCTCACCTCACGTCCTGCTGGGTAATTTTACGTTCCAAATAAAAACACTGAAAACAAACAGTAAGAATGTGAAACATGTTTACAGGGTTTCTTTCTCAGCCAGGACTCTGCTGTCACTCCCTCACTCCTTCATGTCTCGTTTCATGGCTGTCAATAGGAGACACAGGCAGACTGCTGGCTTAGCTTCACCACGTGTTTCATCGTCTTTTAGACGTTCATCTCACCGTCCTCGGTTTCCTGCCACACGATGCCCTCCAGGTTGACGCTGGTGCCTGGCTCGCAGGGTCCCAGGCACTCCGGCTCGGTGGCCAGTGAGGCGTCCGCCGTGTTCACCGCCACTGAGCGTGTGCGAACCATGATCTGCTCACACGGAGACGAGATGTCGCTGTTGGCGACGGGAGCGAGGAGGTGGAGAGGAGGAGGAGCGGGGGTGGAGACCGGAGACTCCATCTGGATGAGGGAGACAGAGGAGAGACGAGGGTGAGACACACATTCTGAGGTTTTGATTGGACAAACTGTAAAAGACTTTGTGAGAGACTCAGAGGTCAACATGTCCACACACTGTTCAGACAGAGGACGAGCCGCTCGTCTGCCGTCACTGTTAACAGCCACACCACAGACGCATCGATAAAGTTTCTACAGAGCAGCGCATCACATGAGGTGTCACCTGAGCCAATGGGATGGGGGGGCGGGCTCGCAGTGATCACACAGAATGATGGACAAGCAGCTTCACCTCAGAATAAAGCACATACACACCATCACCTCCACCAATCCCACAGTGTGGTGAAGCGTCGCTTGGTGCTGTGAAAAGCATTCTGGGAAATGTAGGACAACATCAGATGACAGATATAAAGCAGTTTGAGTGATGGGATCATTTAAAAAGCAAATTCCTACATTTTTTGCAGCTCTTTCACTCTTAAACAGACACACTTCAGACATTTTTAATGAAAATTCAGATTTTACATGTATGATTCTTGACTTGTGTAACATGTTTGTTTACATCTTCGTCTTCCTGTACTGTGAAGCACCAAAACAACAAAGCCAGTTCTCTGTATGTGAAAAGCTGAACCTGACTGTGAGGAGGAGAGAACAGGAATAAAGAAAAAGATAACAAGGGAGGAGAAACCAGTGTCAGAAGAGGAGGAGGTGAGGAGGAGGAAAGAGCACAAAGGAGAGGAGGAGGTGCTGAGGATGACCCTTAATGATCAGGTGGGAAGCAGCTGGTGTGGGGGCAGAGTGGGGAGCACTGGGAAGGTGTCAGTCGTCACCATGGAAACGCTCCCAAACCGCCTCCTCACCACAAGACAGGAGGAGATCTGAGAGCACCTGGAGAGACCCATCGCCCGTCATCCTCCTCCTCCTCCTCCTCCGACCCCCACCCGTCAGGGCAGGGTTCCCCACAGAACGGTGCTCCGAGGAGGTGGTGAGCAATGATGGCGATGCCTTCAAGGACATTCTGAAAACCCACAACTGGTTTTTATTATAGGAGGAAATAACTGCAGAGAGGTTCTGCTGGTGGAACACAACGCAGACGAGGAGGCCGTGAAATGATGAAGAGCAGCCTCGTGAGAGTGTGGGAACACAAACGAGTGCGACAGAGGACAGAAAAAACTGTTCACTGTGATGGATTATTGATCATCAATAAGGAAAGCTGCTTTTCAAGTGTCAGCAGACAGAAAACCTTTTGGACAACATTTTTATTTACAAACCTTTTTTATTCGACCAAACGTCTAAACACAAACTTTAGCTCCACAAAGTTTGAATTTGTGGAGCAGCTGGTCAGCAGCTGGTCAGTGTTTGGGGTTTTAGAGAACAGCAATAAACCAACAGAACCTTTCCTCCCTCAGCTCAGTGCGTCCGCTGACAGCGACGGACCACCTGATGTTCACGTGAGGTGACGTGAGGTCAGACAAGCTGAGACGCTAACGAGAGTCCGCGGCCCGCCATGACTCCACGTCTACAAAGACACTTATCTGATGTGTGTCAGTCACATCGCGGCTGTTCTCCAGAGACGGACAGACAGCACGTCCCTCTGAGAGCAGAGACGGACAGACCGCATGTCCCCGTGAGAGCAGAGACGGACAGACAGCACGTCTCTCTGAGAGCAGAGACGGACAGACAGCACGTCCCTCTGAGAGCAGAGACGGACAGACCGCATGTCCCCGTGAGAGCAGAGACAGACAGACAGCACGTCCCTCTGAGAGCAGAGACGGACAGACCGCATGTCCCTCTGAGAGCAGAGACAGACAGACAGCACGTCCCTCTGAGAGCAGAGATGGACAGACCGCACGTCCCTCTGAGAGCAGAGACGGACAGACCGCATGTCCCTCTGAGAGCAGAGACGGACAGACCGCATGTCCCCGTGAGAGCAGAGACGGACAGACAGCACGTCTCTCTGAGAACAGAGACGGACAGACCGCATGTCCCCGTGAGAGCAGAGACAGACAGACCGCATGTCCCCGTGAGAGCAGAGACAGACAGACAGCACGTCCCTCTGAGAGCAGAGACGGACAGACCGCATGTCCCCGTGAGAGCAGAGACAGACAGACAGCACGTCTCTCTGAGAACAGAGACGGACAGACCGCATGTCCCTGTGAGAGCAGAGACGGACAGACCGCATGTCCCCGTGAGAGCAGAGATGGACAGACAGCACGTCCCTCTGAGAGCAGAGACGGACAGACCGCATGTCCCCGTGAGAACAGAGACGGACAGACAGCACGTCCCTGTGAGAGCAGAGACGGACAGACAGCACGTCCCCGTGAGAGCAGAGACGGACAGACAGCACGTCCCTCTGAGAGCAGAGACGGACAGACAGCACGTCCGCGTGAGAGCAGAGACGGACAGACAGAATGTCCCCGTGAGAGAGGAACAGGAAGTGACAGACGTCTGAATAGCGTGTTCACGTCTCCGCCTCCATTTCCATCATCACTTCGCGTGTCCCAGTATGGCGTCTTCAAACTGTCCCAAATACTAAATGAGACATGACAGCAACTAGTATTTCTATTTCATGCTACTTTAGGCTTCACTACATTAATCTGATGAATTTAGTTAGCGGTTACTTCAGATTATTCAGATTATTAATCCAGAATCTAACCAGCACAGGAACTCGAGGCAGCAGATCGACCACCTAAAGAGAGCTGGGTCCAGACCAGCTGGGACACTAAAGGCCCACAGAAACAAGCTGCACATCATCTGCTTTTCCAAGAACTTCAACAGGGACATAAATGACGAATCCAAAGAAATTCATCAACACATTTTTACAACTAGTTTTATTTGCTGCATAAACATAATTTACTGATGTGCTGAAACACATCCTGGGCTGAACTGCAGCCACACGGATCCAGATCCTGGCAGACAGACGGTTCCAGGCCCGAACCAAACACCAGGTCGTGGTGTGAAAACACGCTTCATCCACAGCTCGTTCTCTGTTTGGAGTTAGACAGTGATGGACGTCTTCAGCTTGTCCTCCAGGCTGAAGACCTTCGTCCTCTCTGCGGACAGCAGACCCGGGAGGCACGATGAAGACCGCCAGGCGCTGGGTCACTGACTGGTTAAGAGGGTGCTGCCTTGGTAACAAGAGAAACAAACCGCCCCGCCCCTATCGTTGTCCTCTTTAAGAATAAAAAACATGGCTGCCTGGAATGCTGGGAAACCCCCAGACGAGCAGAAAACCCTCCAACCGACAGTCCCAGGCAGGCTGTGCCTCCTCCTCTGCTCCACCGGCGGCAGAGCTCCAACCAACAGGACGCCTCCTGGGCTGGGAAACACCAG
Organism: Chaetodon auriga; assembly: GCF_051107435.1. Taxonomy (NCBI): domain Eukaryota; kingdom Metazoa; phylum Chordata; class Actinopteri; order Chaetodontiformes; family Chaetodontidae; genus Chaetodon; species Chaetodon auriga. The sequence continues at coordinate 549,394 of NC_135079.1, read as the reverse complement.
CCCCCTGCTCCTCCTCCTCCTCCTCCTCCTCCTCCTCCTCCTCCTCTGTCTTCAGAGAGGTATTCATTACAATGAGACACATTCCTTTCAAGGCCAGTCACTGGCTGTGAGCGAGGATCAGCGATAGTGATCAGCACTTCAGAAGGACCAGAGAGTGGAGGCTCGTTTAATGTGTCACTTCATGGAGAGGTGAAGTGGACGAGGTCGTTCCAGGCTGCCAGGCTTCACCGGATTAAAGTCGATTTTCTCCTCTTAGATCGTGTTCGGTTCCAAACAGGATGAATGTTAAACTCACACAGGACAAACACAGAGACGCGGTGCTGGCATAATTCTGCTTCATTTACAAGGTCAAAAGTACGAGAATGAGTATAAAACCGGTCCAGGAGAGACAGCGAGGACCCGTTTTTAATAGTTTCTTATTGGTCTAAACCAAAACACTGAAGCGCTCCTGCAGAAATTGACCGTGGTGCTGAAAACACACTGCTGACAGTAGAACACCTGTGAGGTGCGAGCAGCATGCGAGGCCTCGTGAGGCCATCAGCTGTGTCCCTGACATGTGAGCTTGGCTCAGGTCCACAGCTGATTGGTGCAGGCACACACAAACAAATGATCCTGTACGACACGCTGGAGCTCCATCAGTAACATGCTGCAGCACATCCACCCACAGCGCCGAGCCGTCACCGCTACGGGACGGACAGGACGGACACACTGACAGACGGCGGGATGCTGGAGCTGTGCGAGGACGACTGGCTCCCTCAACGTGACCACCACGACTCAGCGGTGTTCACCGTTACCATGGAAAAGGCCACCGAGTCACATCTGACTGAAACACAGGCCGATCAGTAATGATTAAGATCAGTATTCATCTCACAGTGGACCAATCTGCAGAGTTACAGCAGCAACAATCAGAAATGACTACAATCCTAAAAACAAGAGTAAGATAAAGTTTAGTGACTCCACTCAGACACAAAGATCAATAACACCAAACACACCTTTGCTGTCACAAAAACAACTGGTGCTTTCAGGAAGAGTCACTGGTTAAGTTCAGGTGTTCAGTGAGCTCATGCTCTGTTCAATAATGAGTGATGATCACAATGAACACAGCAAAGAGACAGACAGACAGACAGACAGAGAGACAGACAGACAGACGGACGGATGGAGAGAGACAGACAGACGGACAGACAGACGGACAGACAGACAGACGGACGGACAGACGGACAGACAGACAGACAGACAGAAGGATGGAGAGAGACAGAGAGACAGAGAGACGGATGGAGAAAGACAGACGGAGAGAGACAGACGGACAGACAGACAGACGGAGAGACAGACAGAGAGACAGACGGATGGATGGAGAGAGACAGACAGACAGACAGACGGAGAGAGACAGAGAGACAAACGGACAGACAGACGGACGGACGGACGGACGGATGGAGAGAGACAGACAGATGGAGAGAGACAGAGAGAGAGACAGACAGACAGACGGACGGAGAGACAGACAGACAGACGGCGAGAGACGGACAGATGGAGAGAGACAGAGAGAGAGACAGACAGACAGACAGACAGATGGACGGAGAGAGACAGAGAGACAGACAGACAGACAGATGGCGAGAGACAGACAGACGGATGGACAGACGGAGAGAGACAGACAGATGGAGAGAGACAGAGAGAGAGACAGAAAGACAGACAGACAGACAGACAGACAGACAGACGGACGGAGAGAGACAGAGAGACAGACAGACAGACAGAGAGATGGAGAAAGACAGAGAGAGACAGACAGACAGACAGACAGATGGAGAGAGACAGACAGACAGACAGACAGACAGACAGACAGATGGCGAGAGACAGACAGACGGATGGACAGACGGAGAGAGACGGACAGATGGAGAGAGACAGAGAGAGAGACAGACAGACGGACGGACGGAGAGAGACAGACAGACAGACAGCGAGAGACGGACAGATGGAGAGAGACAGAGAGAGAGACAGACAGACAGACAGACAGACAGACAGAAGGAGAGACAGACAGAGAGACAGACGGATGGATGGAGAGAGACAGACAGACAGACGGAGAGAGACAGAGAGACAGACGGATGGATGGAGAGAGACAGACAGACAGACGGAGAGAGACAGAGAGACAAACGGACAGACAGACGGACGGACGGACGGACGGATGGAGAGAGACAGACAGATGGAGAGAGACAGAGAGAGAGACAGACAGACAGACGGACGGAGAGAGACAGACAGACAGACGGCGAGAGACGGACAGATGGAGAGAGACAGAGAGAGAGACAGACAGACAGACAGACAGATGGACGGAGAGAGACAGAGAGACAGACAGACAGACAGATGGCGAGAGACAGACAGACGGATGGACAGACGGAGAGAGACAGACAGATGGAGAGAGACAGAGAGAGAGACAGACAGACAGACAGACAGACAGACAGACGGACGGAGAGAGACAGAGAGACAGACAGACAGACAGAGAGATGGAGAAAGACAGAGAGAGACAGACAGACAGACAGACAGATGGAGAGAGACAGACAGACAGACAGACAGACAGACAGACAGATGGCGAGAGACAGACAGACGGATGGACAGACGGAGAGAGACGGACAGATGGAGAGAGACAGAGAGAGAGACAGACAGACGGACGGACGGAGAGAGACAGACAGACAGCGAGAGACGGACAGATGGAGAAAGACAGAGACAGACAGACAGACCTTGAAGATAAATGGACCACACTTGGCCTTGGTCCCCCTGTCAACACATTCCTGTCCTATCAGGAGTTGTGGGAGGTGCAGGTCATTGTGGACACGTGTCCAGAGTGACATGTCAGCAGTGTTTCATGACATGCGCACGGACGCATGCACGCACACACACACACACGTGAGGCCTTCACAGGAAGACGTGATGATGAGGATGCTTAGAAACCCCTCAACATGCCCCAAAAATCCCCCAAGGCCCCTCCCTGAAACCCATCAAACACCCCTCCAGAACATATCCACAACCCCCCAGTAACCCGTAAAACCCCCAAGGACTACCCTCCTCCTCCACCTCCTCCACCTCCTCCTCCACCTCCTCCTCCTCCTCCTCCTCCTCCTCCTCCTCCTCCACCTCCTCCTCGGCCCTCACTGCCTCACACTAAGTCATAGGAATGTTAGAAATGAACAACAGGTGAGCAGTTCTTTCTTCAGGGATGGAATAACATCTGGGATGGAGGGAGACCACAGTGATTCCTCCTCTCTCCCCCTTCTCCCCCTCTCTCCCTCTCCCTTTGGGCCTTTGGATGGATCCAGGACTCCAGCTCGAGAACGACGATGTGGTCTCAGAGAAAGAAGAAATGTAGATATTTGATGAAGCAACGTTTTACTACTGAAACCTTCTTAATTGAGCCTGGAATCAAACTTGAGACCAAGCCAAAGACCCAGATGAGCTGCTGGACCAGTTTGAAACGAATGAACTTCAAACTTTAAGGTGTCTTCAGAGACAAACCGTAAAGGACGACGACACCTATTCTGAGCAGGCCGTCCACCCGCTGAGGGGACATGTGACCTGTTCTGTTGGTCCCTCTTCCACGAACGCGGCTGCAGAGCTGAGGCGTCCGGGGCCTCTCGAGCTTCTCGAGATGCTTTCATTTACTTTCCCTCTTCCTCCACTTCTGTTTCCCAGAAAGCATGTGCAGAGCTCCCTGAGCCCCCTGAGCCCCCTGCTCTCACTTTAATGTGCAGGTGGAGAGCTGGTCTGGGCACCGGCCATGTCTTCATACCTTTATACCTCCCAGACTGGAATTTACAGTATTTGGCCTGAATGAGACGCCTCAGCAGAGGAAAAGTGAATCTGCAGTGGAAAGAAATCATTCAGGGGTTTGTCAGAACTACAAAAATATATACGGAGCTACAAAAACAAGGCTGAACTAAATCAAAGGTCAGGAGAGAGTTGGTTTAATGAGGCGGCTGGAGCTGCTCACATCAACAGCCAGACACAGCACCACCTGTATATTGCCAGTTTATTAGGTACACCTATGTAAAAGGAATGCAGCCATCACTGAAAAACTAATGGTACAATAAGAAGCTTCAAGTCTTCTGCAGACTGAAACGATCCATCTTTCCCTCCTTCAGTCCAGACCAGTTTCCCCGTACCTGCTGGTGAACAGCATCCTCCCAGCAGGATGCTGCTCTCAGGCTGATGCTGATGGCGTCTTCCTCATGTCTGCTGTGTGTCCACATGGCTGCTGGTAAACTCCAAACAGGATCTTGTGGCTTTCTTTCAGCAGCATCTCTCTCCTGAAGGTCAGTTTGGTGGAGAGCAGGACCAACACTGTCCTGAGGACAGGTTGTCTCAGCTGAGCTCTGGATCTCTCCAGCTCCTCCAGAGTCACCAGTGGCCTCCTGGCTGATTCTGTGGTTAATGCTGGCCTGAACGTGGCTGTTGATCCACATTCTTTCCATGTTCTAATGATGGATTTAATGGCACTCCATGAGATGTTCAAAGCTGGGGACTTGGTTTGAATCTAGCCCTTGAGCTGTGTGATGGCTGCTTGGTCTTCATGATGCTGGTGGTTTGATAAAGTTCTCTAACGAACTCTGAGGCCTCCACAGAACAGGTGTATTCACACTGAGGTGGACTGTTTAACTCCTTGTGTGACTCATGAAGGCAGCTGGGTGCTCCTGATGTTAGTTTGGCGTTCACAGCACAGGAGGTGAGTACAGGTTTTTATCTGTAAACCATTTTGAAAACCACAAAATAAAACCCCACAATTTTATCCCACAATGTCCAGAGTCTTAAGCAGGGGATGCAGTAAAGTTCACAGTTTGCACTTCACTGAATATCTGAGCAGGACAGTAATCCACGGGGACATCAGTGAAGTGTCTCATGTGAACCTGCAGTCCAACAGGCCGACTCTACAAAGACACTGAAGACCCCGTCAAACACACTCTGACACCACAACGTTAACTGCTGTTTGAATCCACTGAAGATTGTGGCTATCAAACACCAATGAGCAGCTGGAAATAGCCAGATGTTAGCTGCAGGAAGAACACCCCACCCCCTTCTGTCTCTCTGTAATCATCCTGTCTGTCTGCACTGTAAACTGTCCAATAGGAAGACGGTGCTTGACTCCTTTTCCACAGTCTTTATGGAGTGTTTAGTCTGAGTTTGAGTCCTCGTGGTGTCATCTGTTTCTGTCTGTGGTGTCCAAACAGACTCACAGTGTCTCCTGTCTGAGCAGATCTGGCTGCAGTAACACTGAACTCATTTCTACTGAGAAACCTCAGCCAGCGATCAGCTGACAGCCGCTCGGCCTGTGTCGCATTAAGACGCTTCAACACTTCACCTCAGTTAGCTTTCACAGAGCACAACCATCATTTGTCAACTGAAGACATGTGGAAGCAGCGACTTCATGTTGGACTTTGTTGTTTAACCAGAAAATAAGGGTCTGTTTGACCACGAGTGACCGGCCCACTTCACCTTTTCATCAATATCAATTCAATCGGCTCATTCAAAGTTCAGCAGAACAGAGAGCAGAGAGCACTGTAGTCCTGCTTCAGCTGATTTTAAGGTCCCACTTCTCATACACAAAGCGCTTAATGGACAAGCACCAAGCTACGTCGCTAACTCCTTCTCCACTGTTTGCCTTCAAGAACTCTGATCATCTGCTGCCAGTTCACTGGAGGCTTCCAGAAACAGCAGGAAGAAAGTCAATGACTCAAAGCTCTGGAACAAACCACCTTCAGACATCAGGAAGCAGCTCGCTGAGTGTCTTTAACAGAGAGCTAAAAACTGATCTCTGCACTTTAACCTTAACGAGCTGACTTCCTGATAGACTTGAAACTTTGTGCTTTGCCTCGCGCTGATGCTCTAAATCATCTGATTATACCCTGAAACAACAGCCTGTTGAACCCAGTCAAAGCCCACCTGCCCTTGAATAAAAGCCCCTGACCTTGAATTACCAAAGCGTTTAACCTTGAAACCAACAGCCACTTTAGCCGTGACTCAACAGCTTGTTTAACCTTTGATCAAACACCAACTGAAGCCTGAATCCAAAGGCTGTCTGAGCCTGAACGGACCACCTGCTAAGCCTTCAGCCAGCAGCCCTTTTAACCTCCAGCCAACAGCTGCTTTAACAACCAATCAACTACCAGTTTCATCAACCCTGAATGGAGAGCCCGTTTGATTCTGGGATCAAATGATTAACTGGTTTAACGAACGTGTACTGAAACATTCACAGATGTATTTTGTGGTTTAGATATAAAAAATGTTTAAAATGCAAACAAAAATGTCTTTCAAACACAAATATTTGTTTCAGGCCTGGATCAGACGACACGATGGTCACCGCGTCAGATTTCACCATCACACCGCCATGACTCGGTCAGGTGACCGCACGTATGACCCCGATTGATCACAGCACGTCTTATCTCACGATAACGCACGAGTTCGGAGGTCACCGGGGAGGCGGGTGAAGCAGCTGTCAATCAAACTGACGGAAGCGTGTGTGATGCGGGTGAGAAAAATAACAACAATAAAGCACAGAAGGAGAAAACGTGTGTGGATGAGCTTTAACGTTAAAGAAACGGAAGGCGGAGAAAACTTCAGCCCATTCGGACATTATTTACACTTCTGCTGTGAACAGAACGGACAGGAGCGGCGACTTTCAAATCCAGTCATTTCACTTTAATTCTTTATTCTCCAAGCTGCAGGCTGGGCCGTGTTACTGCGACTGCTTTAAGGTTGGATGTGGAAATGGACATGATAGAGCCGGGGATAACGTGACGACAGCACAACAGCTACTCGCCGGCCGATGAAGACGTGTTTCTAGCCGACGTTTGTCTTTTTGGACTCTGTCGAGGAAACATTACACAGGCAGAAGCACTGCTGCCACGGCTCAAATTTTCCTCTCGTTCGTTGTCCCACCTGATGTGTGTGGAGTCATTCATTCAGTCTTTAGCATCCTTCTGTGTCTGATTACATCCAGTTAATCTGAATCAACAGCGGCGTGACCCTGAGTCAGCTGACACGCTGTTCACTGAACTGACCGCCTGTTTGAGCCAACAAGTAAACCCAACCAACAGCTTTGTTCAATCCTGAATTGACAGTCTGTTTAAGGTGGACTCAGCAGCGTGTTTGAATCTTAATCAACAGTGTATTTAACCCTGAAGCAGCAGACTGTCAAAGGTGGAGACGTCGGCTCAGCGGGGACTGAAGAGCATCAGCTGGAAGGACCAACCACAGCAGCACCGCCTGAAACCACAAACTGGGTTACATTAGATTAGACTCTATAAACAACTCACTACCAGGTGATGCTCTGCTTAGCTCGGACTGTGGACACTGACCAGCTTGCACTCGACCTGACAGCTCGGTTTTACTGTTTGGGACAAGAGATGAGAAAAGATCTCGCTCACTGTTTGAAGCAGACAGACATTTTGACCCAATGAGGAGCCTCGTTAGCAGGGCTCGAGACTGCGACCAAAATGGTCGCATATGCGACCTTTTTTTCAGAGTTTGCGAGTAAGAATTTCATCTGGTCGCGTTTGTGCGAGCGCATCAGTTTTCTGGCTCCGTGTTAGACATTGTGGTTGAAAGTCGTCCCGTTTTTCACTGGTTTAGTCAGCCGCCTCCACCTGCACTCTCTCCTGTTGAGACAGCGCCGTCGCGTAAACGCGCAGCGCACAGAACTCCAAGACACCAAGACTAGCGTTTTGCTATTCTCAAAAATGAAGGGGTCTGTTGCTGATTTTTTCCAAAAAAAACTTGTTACGGGGTCGACACAATTTAAGCTGGAAACTGTGAAGTTACACAACGCCAGCATAAAACACAAACCTGTCGGGACCAATGCATCACCCGAAACACTGAGCCCCTCCCGACTTCTTTTCAGCAGATGGATGAGAGTAATCGCTCATCAGAAGAGAACGAAATGGTCATTAAGTTTAACACTGCCTATAACATAGAAAGAGGAACTCCCGTTCACACAATTCAAATCCCAGATCGCACTGATGAAAAAAAAACGGGCTGAATGTGAACCAACCTATGCCAATGACAAGGCATGTGCCCAGTTCATAGGAAAATCATGTGCTGGTGCGACCAACTGAGAAAGTTGGTCGCACCAGTGCTACCAGTGGAAAAGTTAGTGTAGAGCCCTGGTTAGAGTTAAAGCCTGCTGACTTCAAGCCGACTGAAGCTTCGACCTGTCCTCACCTGTTCTGAGGGTTCTCCTGAGTTCTCCTCCACACTTTGGTATGACTGTCTGTGTGTGAACAGACCTCAGCTGTGGACACACTACAGCCATCCAGGTTTAATATTTCTGCTCTGTATTTGCTGCTCAGAGCGCCTCCTTACCATCACGCCTTCATTCACAAACGTAAAGCGTGGCGTTAGCAGATTTAGGTTAAACTCTGACCTTTGACCTGCAGCACTTTGACCCTGGTGTTAACCCTGATTAGGACTTGTGGCTGTTCAGCAAACTCTACATACAAGCTGCTTTTCACATGTTTCTCTCATGCAATCCTCACTTGTGTAACTGACAGATAACTTTAAGCATGACATTCTTCACCTGTGTGTCACAGAAGGTTCTACCACAGGCAGGAAATCACTAATTAAAGCAGATTCTTCACCAGAAATAAGATCCAGAGATGTGCTAAATATGACGGACTGAAGAGAATTTTTAAGGGACTAAAGCATTTTTCCATGACAGCCAAAACAGGACAGATGACGCTTTAAAGGTTTCAGTGGCCAAACCATCGTGAGGTCAAGGCAGTGCGACACCCACGGCCGGCTGGGTCACTGTCTGCCTGTATCTGAGAGGCCAGAGGTAACAGCACAGTGTGTGACGGACGGAGGAGGTCGGCCAGCTGGACCAGGAAACACAGCACAAGTGCTGGATCTTGGCAGCGGGCCTCCACGGTGCTGGATAACAGACAGCCTGCGGCGCGGGCCAGCAGGATGGTTTGGCAGGCCCGGAAACCTCAAAGCTAAGCTAAATTTGGTAAAAACATGAGGGAAGCTGGGCTGAACAGCAGCTGTGGAGGAGATACTGACAGAGGAGTCCGAGCGCTGAGAGGAAAAACATCGGAATCTGTACCTCCATCTGGAAAACCACAGATCTGCTTCAACACACAATTCCACTGTGACTTCCTTAATCTTCTGCGTTCCCCTCTTAATACAAACTATCTGAGCATTAATACAGGAAATATTCATGTATGGCAGAAAACACTAAGCCAGAAGAGCCTAAAAGGAGGCTGCGGTTGGAGTAGGAGCGTGGCATGAGGCGTTCATCTTATCCATGCAATATTACCTGTTTCATCTCACACCTCGGGGGTGGTTCATGATGGTTGACTTTTTCCTCCTGCAGAATGAAAGGGTTTATTTTCAGGTCTTAATTGAGAACAATGACAGACCTGAACCATCGTTATGTATATTCCACAAATGCAGCCGGGACTGTCAGGACCAGACGTTTCAGCTGAAAACAACACAGCCGTCCACGTCTTGACCGCTTCACTCAGACCAAGGCGTGAAGACGGTAGAATTAATAACTGTGTCTCCAGCAGTGAAGACACACCTGTGCAGGTTTTCATCCAGTGGCTCTCTGACAGCACAGCTCTTATTATTCTCAACCTCTCTGATACTGACAGACTTTAAGGGAAACCACAGACTTTACACAAAAGTTGGTGAAGTGATGTCATGGTGATGGTATGGGAAATGTAGGATCCAGTGTTTTAGCTCATACTGGAGGCTCTCAGACGACTTCTGCTGCTTCCATTTTGATCTGATTGTGTGTTAATTCGTCTCCCTGCTTCATGAAGGTGCCATAATACATTGGTAGAGTGTCCATTTCATACTTACTGAATCCACAGACTGGCTGCAGCAGGCTGACCAGGTCTCTGCTGGATTAATAAGATCATCTCTCATGGTCTCAGTCCAGCAGCACATCTCCTCTGGCCTTTGTTTAACCAGCTACGATCCAGAGAAGTCAAATCAAGGCTTAAAACCCACCAGTGTGCTGAGACACCTTCACCCGAGACATGTCCACGTGTCCTTTAGCAAGGCGCACTGCATCCCCAGAGCAAGAAGCATTAAAACATTTCACTTTGATAAAACTCAGTCTTACCTTCACTCCAACGACTTTCTTCAGATTTCGGCATTCACTGTTGTCCACCTCCTCTTGCTCTGTTGTCATGGAGACCGGCTGGCCAATCCCTGCAGAGTCCAGTGCCATATTCCCCAGCTGCTCAGCGGTAGCTAACTCAGGGTTTTGTTGACCCTCAAACGGGCCGCTGCGAGGGGTCCCTAACGGCAGAATGGGTGCCGCCAACTCTTTGTCAGCGTTGACCACTCCTGAGGCCACAACCTCCATTTTGTCCTTCTTAGTTTTCCCGGACACCCCGTCCTTGTCCTTTTTCACAGCAGGGAGGGTACGGGAGGGTTTACTAGACTTGTCAGCTCCCTTACTGGGGTTAGAGTTGGGGTTCTGGGATGGAGGGTCCCCAGGGGCCCGACCCTGAACCTCCTTCTTAGCACTGTCTGAGACCGGGGCCTTCACGCTCTCCTTAGAGTTTTTACTACGTTTGGATTTGGATTTGCTCTCTTTGCCCTGCATGGCGGCTACAGGACTAACAAACTTTATATTGTCAGGTAAAGCAGCCACAGCGCTGGGAGGGGCGGCCATGCCCCCTCCCTCCTTACTGCTCGACATCTCTAGTTTGTCCTTCTCCAAGTCGGCGTCCAGGTCAATGATCAGATTGCCAACACCGATATCCCACTCATCGCCGCTGTCGTACGTGTCCACCGCGTTGGAGTCCACACCTTTCCCGCCTGCAGGGCCGCTGCTGAGGGACATCTTAGTAGGAGCGTCCCGGAGCGCCGCAGGAGGGCCGCAGGAGGGCCACGCTCCTCCCAGCCGCAGGACGCCTCCTCAGGGATGGACCCCGCGCCTCCTCCCTGCTCCCCACATCGCCTCCTGCACGCAGGACAAACAACAGGTTAGACGAAGACAAAACGAGCTACAAGATTAATCATAATAACGAACAAAAATCAGAAAGTGAGGTCGGGAACATAGCGTTTACATCAGGGGTCCTCTGGGGGCTGGACTTTCAACTCTAATTAGCCCATTATTGTTCAATATTTTCAGTTTCTTACGAAATGTATTCCATTTTTTATGCGTCTCTATCAGTATGAGTAAATCATGTAAAATCCATGATGATAACTTGATTCTGACCTAGACAATGCTCTCAGAGCTCCACCAAGGAGGCAGTCAGAGCTCCATCAAAACCCACAGCTCAGCGACCAATGAATGAATCCTGATCTCAACAAACACTCTTCTTCAGGATCCAGGAAGCAAGCAAAAATACTCCATTTGAGACTTAACACAACAGTTGCCCAAAGACAATAAACCCCATTGATGCCTCTAATAGACGAGCTCAGTGGTCCTCTGACAGCTCTGGAGTTTCCTCCTGTAGTCCGGCTGGTGCTGCTGTCGGCACAGAGAATGAGCAGCCTGAGCCGGCCGGTGATGGAGGGTCCACCGAGCAGAGAGGATGGAGCTGGAGAATAATCTCACTCTGTTGAACAGGTGAACTATGAATTATGGACTTTGGCTAGCTAACACGATCATTCTCACTGGTGAGAGACGCAGATGTGTACATTTTCTGAATTCATTAATATTTTGCAGGCCGGACGGGAGGCTGCTTTGGCGGGCTGCATGTGGCCTGGGTAACCACCAGTTGGGGATCACTTGATGCTCACTGGTTTTCCTTCCTGTGATAGAAGATGCTGCTTCCTTTATATTTATGTCTGTGCTTGTGTACCTGTTCACAAGAGCTAAAACTGCTTTTCCTGGAGGCTTTGAAGACCGTCTGTTGTGACCAGGTCAGAGAGAGCAGGTCGGTTACTTCCTGTAGTGTGTCTCCTGGAGACAGACTGGTAAAGTGGGTGGAGGAGGTTTATTGCTCCTGACATAAAGGCTGTATTGACGACGAATCGCAGCCATTCACTGCGAGGCTTTTTCCCAGCAGCGCCCTGCGACGAGCAGCATGAGGGAGCAGACGCAGCCCTCCTTTAAAGCCTGCTTTAGGCCACTTATCATATGAATGGAGGAGCGTAACCCCTGACCTCCTCTGACAATGCAGGGCTGTTGGCAGATCCATGGGAGTGGATGGGAGGGGGTTGGGCTCTAATGTTAACAGCCCACAGCCTGAGTGACTCAACACTCATGCTAATTAAAGTTCTGATTAACAAAACACGAAGCAAACAGACAACGCAAGAGCTCATTCAGGCTGAACTTCGATGAGATTTCTCAATGCAATGCAATGCTCCTTCTCCCTGAACTGGCATTAAAGCGTGTCTTTGACACACTGACACCAGATAAGAGGGTTAACTGGGAGGCAGGCATCACAAGATGGGGTTTGTTAATTTCTCCTGCGTGGGATCAATAAAGTTAGATCTTATCTTGTTTGATTTATGTCTTATCTTGTAAAATCCTGTACATTATGTTGTGGTTTAAACATTATTTCCCGCCATCCACTCAATACATAAAACCAACTGTTCTCTTATTTGAAGCTTTCCTGAAACTCAGAATAGAATAAAAACAGTGAGAAGGATCTCAGGAGAGACGGTATTTCATTGAGGTTCACTCAGGTAAGCAACACACATGCAGTAACAGGTGACAGAAATGACCCGCATCAGTCCAGTTATAAGAAGCTTAAAATTAACACCTTCAGCTCAGCCCATAGCTCAAACATTACGGTTTTAATCCAGAAAACTTCAGTTTCTAATGAACTTTAATCAAATATGCACAGACTTGTGTATATATATTTAAATTGTTATATTTTGTGCTCTTATTTTAGTAGATGTGTCATGCACCAAATTCACCACAACAAATTCCTTGAATGTGTAAAAGCGTACTTGGCAATAAAGCTTTTTCTGATTCTGATTCTGATTTCTGATTTCACTGATCCCACAAATGTAGAGCAGAAAACAGGAACACGACTGATTTCAAATGTTCAATATCTGTCCCAACACATGACCGTCATTTAGCAAAACGACTCAATGCAACAGTATCGAACAGACGAGTAACATCATGCGTCATAAGTCAACAGTCTTCTTGTCAATTTGGCATCAATATGATCCATAAAATGTAAATCCAGTATTAACTTTACGACCAGTGTCCGTTGGTTAGCTGATCAATTTTATTGGGAGAAGACTGTGGAAATTAGAACTAAGCTGCTTAAACAATGTAAATTTCTCACTAAAGTATGGCTGGTTGGTGGATCAAACATCAGGGAGAAAACTGTCCCCTGAATGCATCCATAGTGAGTTTACTGCGTCCTTTTGTAATTTAACACATAGTTAAGCACATTTTTAAAACGCTAAAACTTCAGTTGCATTTCTTGAGCTTTCCTTAGTTCATCTGTTACTGCCTCGGTCATTTACACCCACCCAATCTGTTTCAGTGACTCTGACGCTCACAAACAACCATCCACCAAAAGTCTTACACCGGCCGAGGAAGCCATGTTTCACCCACCACTGAGCCTGTTCGTCTGTCGGCACGATCACTTGAACACATATGAGCAGATCGCCGTGAAATTCACTTGACGGGGAGCTTTGATCCAAGGAGCAGCTGATTAGATTAGGCCTGACTGGGATTTCCACTGTTGGACAAATTTAGCTTTGGGGGGTGTCCTTGATTTACAAGGGCATGAAGTCTGTTTCTAAACCTCCAAATGATGGTAATGATGTGTTCAGGTTCACGGCCTGCTGGAGAACTGTTCAATGTTAGTGAAGGCTTGTGTTAAAGAAGGGAGAACTCAAGTACTGGATTCTATTGTCCAGCAAAAAACACAAACACAATAAGGAAATTAAGACTATAACGGAAGGTCAAAAGTTCATTTCAACACCTACTGTATTTTAACCAATCAGGCTGCTGTTTCCATCATGTCTGTCCACACTCATCTCATATGTGCTGTGACGACCCTGAAGGAGTTTAATTAAAGTGTGTTTGTTCTCTCTGTGTAAACATGTCTGATTCAGTGAACAATGTCCCGGTACAGACATGCTGTCTTTACGTAGAGACTATTTGTCCACAGGAGGACAGAGGACTAATAGAGAGCTTCATCACATGGAGCAACGACAATCACCTGAAGATCAATATCAGCTCAACCAATCAGCTTCTGCTGGACGACGATACTTCAAACATGGACGCTGCTGCAGAGAAGCTGCAGACTGAACCATCAGACACTGATTCAGGATCAGACCACATGAGAAACATGGTCTCAGTCTGTCCTTCAGGTCCTGAGTGATGCTGCAGAGTAACGGACAGAAAAGATGATGATGTCACGGAGAATATGACCTTTGTCCTCACGTCATCACTTTATCCTCTGAGACATTTTTTGTCACAACAAACATACAAACTCTTGAGTTATGGTGTAAAATGTGCTCTGTGAGGTCACAGCGACCTTTGAACTTTGATCACATAATCTAATGAGCTCAAGTCAGAGTGAACATTTGAGCCAGATGTGGAGACATTCCCTCACGGCGTTCCTGAGATGACTCGTACACGAAGGACAGTCGTCCTCATCTGCTTTGATTTCATGCTGCTTTGTGCTGAAGGAGGTGTTACATGTTTCCAACTACTAGACCAGATGTAGCAGGCTGACCTTTGACCCGTCAGCTGGGAGAGTTACTTCACACTAACGGCTCCGCCTGGCCAATCAGGCGTTGAACCTCGCTCCACCTCAGTGGCTGAGAAGCCAGATGGCCAAACAGGAGGGGACAGTGCTAATCCTGCTGCCAACAACAAGACTTCAAATGCTCAGACAAAACCCACAGCAAACACACTGACAACACCGAGAAAACACTGAAAACGAGCATGTGAGGCTTAAACCAAGCACACGGCAGACAGCACACGGACGCCGCGCTGGAAACTGGAGAGCGTCGGGCTCGTCAAATATGCTACGGCTATCACCAAAGAGTCTACGGCCATCACTGAAGAGTCTACAGTTATCACCGAAGAGTCTACGACCATCACTGAAGAGTCTACAGTTATCACCGAAGAGTCTACGGTTATCACTGAAGAGTCTACAGTTATCACCGAAGAGTCTACGACCATCACTGAAGAGTCTACAGTTATCACCGAAGAGTCTAGACCATCACTGAAGAGTCTACGACCATCACTGAGGAGTCTACGACCATCACCGAAGAGTCTACAGTTATCACCGAAGAGTCTACGACCATCACCGAAGAGTCTACGACCATCACCGAAGAGTCTACGGTTATCACTGAAGAGTCTACGACCACCACTGAAGAGTCTACGACCACCACTGAAGAGTCTACGGTTATCACTGAAGAGTCTACGACCACCACCGAAGAGTCTACGACCACCACCGAAGAGTCTACGGCTATCACCGAAGAGTCTACGACCACCACTGAAGAGTCTACAGTTATCACTGAAGAGTCTACGACCACCACTGAAGAGTCTACGACCACCACTGAAGAGTCTACGGTTATCACTGAAGAGTCTACGACCACCACCGAAGAGTCTACGACCACCACCGAAGAGTCTACGGCTATCACCGAAGAGTCTACGACCACCACTGAAGAGTCTACAGTTATCACTGAAGAGTCTACGACCACCACTGAAGAGTCTACGACCACCACCGAAGATCGATAATCGATGAAGAGTCTCTGCATTGTAGATTCATCTACTGGATATCCTAGAATAGTCAGTTAGCCATGAAACAGTTAGTGGTGAGATATGCCAATCACACTGAGTCCGATGTGTCTGACCAACAGTGGAAAACCCACAGATACTGAGCTCTGCAGGGCTGCAGCTGATGACTCTTTTCTTTATTGACAGATGTGCTGAATTAGAATGAAACGTTTGGAGTCAAACAAAAAGCCGTCACTGTTCCTGAATCCTGACTGAAATGTTCCACCAGCTAAAAAGTGACATTCGGTTTGCTGAAGAAAGGCTGGAACCAGGAACGCTTCAGCCTTCCTGCTTGACAGACGACAAAGACCAATCCATGATCAAAACAGCTGCTAACTCATTCTCTGTGGGTTGATTCATCAATTAATCAGTTCATCATTTTCTTCCATTTGAAAGGTTAGAACCTTGATGAATGAATAAAAGGATTAATCAATAATCAAAATCACTGACTCGTTATCTGTCCGTGGGTGGGGGCGGGGTATTGAACCTCAACGTTCTCTCTGGTTCTGACCAGCAGGTGGAACACAGAGTAAGGCTGCAATAATAATTCAGCACTGATGAATATGACAAACATGTTCTTAATGACTCGACTGAAGGTAGAGCGTATAAAATAGAAGTTTTTGTCCAGACTAAACATAAATAATCTACTGAGACAAAAAACAGAAAAGCAGCAAAGCCTGTGGAACCAGAACGTGGAAGCAGAGGATGATGATGATGATGAAATGACTGAAAACCATTAATCGGTTAGCAGAATGATGTCCTGTCACTCCTCTGATGGACCAGATGTTTCAGGTCCAGCACAGTTTGAAAACTGGCAGATTTCCTTACTCATAACAAACAATTTGTCTTAAACAAGTTTTCAAAGCACACTGAGCCGTGCCTCATTAACTGAGGCATCATAATCATTTCAGCACTAAAACGACAGAAACTAGTAAATGTTGGTTTGTGGAGTGTGTGAGCTGACCACAGATCAGTGTGCTTCCTCTGAATGGCGGCTGTGTTGTATGCTATGCAGCGAACGTGAACAGGTCTGCAGAGTTTCCATGCTGAACCTCTGCTGTTTGGACTAACTCACTAATTCCCAAGCTGCTTGTGTTAAAGATGACTGAGTGGATTAGCTGATGGCATCCAGACCGCAGAGCTGTTCTCAGATCAGAGTTTCTCTTCAACTGCCTGTAATGCCACACTTAATTAAAGGCGGCACGGTGGCAGGACCTCCACAGGCCGCCCGCTCCTCTGAGCCACTTTATATGGAAATGAGGCGGAGAGGGTCCGGCCCCGCCGAGCCCGGCCCGGCCAACTTCTCACCAACAGCGGGACAAATCATCCGGGCCGGTCTGATGGAAACTTGGCCCGGACGATCCCACAACTCAACACGGACGAGCCAGCAAGCATCTTCTGACTCTGCCGAGCTATAAACTACACGTCCCGGGCTGGGTGAATCCTCGCCCACATATTAACACGCTGTCAGCGCTCCTGAGGATTTACAGCAGGCTGTGCTGCACTGCAGGACGAGGAAGACGAGGCTGGGAAACTGCCAGCTTCAGCTGAGCACTGCTGCTGCTCTGGCTCTGTGTGGACTGCTGGTAAACTGGCTCTGAGTAAAACTGGTTCTAAGCTGGGACTCAAGTGAATTTACAACTTTGGATGCAGCGGAGGAAAAGCTGAGCTGACCACACATCAACCTCACAGATGTTTGGAGATACGGATTATTATTCATCAGATTGTAGGGTGAATAGTTCTACCTGCTGCTCAAACAGTTAAACAGATTAGACATTCAACAGAAAATCAAGTGACTGTTTGACTGTTTCAGTCATCCATCTTGTGAAAAGGAAAACATGCACCATATTCTCAGCTGAGAGGAACCACAGATTCTCTAAAAAACTCAAATCCCTTTAGAAATGTTGGACTGTTAATCGAGCAAAATAAACAACTGAGGCATCGGAGCTGTAGCTGCTGCAGACCTGTAATACGTCCATCCAAAATGGCTGGACAACCTCTCTGCCTGTCTCCCTTCATACCTGCTGCGTCTGTGCCTTCGCCGAGGCCAGGCAGACATGTTCACTGAAGCCACAGCTAGTTAGGCGCACTGCAAAGGCAGAGAAAGTAAAGTTTGATTCCAGTGACTAATGTCCACTGCGGTCGTTTGCCTGACTGACCTTTGCCTTATGTGAGCAGTAAACGTATGAACTCTTGAGTTATGGCCAAAAACGTGTTTTGTGAGGTCACAATCTTTGACCCATACATCCTAACCAGTCCACCCTCTAAGCAGTGTACTACAGAGGACATGCAGTGTGTGGACGGCCTGATGTTTCAGATGGATTCCAGGTTTATTTAAAGCAGTCAGAGCTAACTGGCTGCACACACCTTACAATCATCTTCAACAGCCTCGTCTGCATGAACACCTGACATCAAATCCTGAGTGTTTGTGCTTCACGTTACAATCAAAATGAATCCGACTGTTTCTGCAAAGCTGCTTCTTAGCCGTCATAATGATAAGACAAAAATCAACTCCTGTGAGACTCACAGCTCATATGAAATACGTATTCTAAGACTCAACACCAAACGTGTGTGAAGGCCTCTTCAGGCTCTGGGTTGAGATCATTAGATCAGATGCTTTTCTGATTGAATCTGTATTCCCTGAAGAAGTGATCTGTCTGCAGACGAAGACGTCCACATCTGTCCCGGGTTTCTCTCAGCTGTCCGTCTGCTCGTGGATCGATCTGGTCTTTATTCTGAAACGACACGTTCAGACGGGCCGTTCTTGTTCTTTGGTGTATGTAGGTCAGGTTCTTGTCTGATACAGGCCACGCTGTGAAAACACCACCTCTTCTCACTACAACAGCTGTGATCAGGATACACTTCAGATTGTATGTCTTCAGTGATTAGACAGACACGCTCAATCCTAAAACCATGAGACGTATCATCCATTGGCAGGAGATGAAAGGAACCACAAGCTACACAGCGTTAGTAGAAAGTGTTGGTTTTGACTGAATGAAAGAGTGAATCCAATTCATAATTCATAAAATCTGTCGTGAGGCTGGAAACGGGGTTTTCTGTGTGGAGCTGCAGCTCATCCAGAGCTTCTGCTTCAGTCACAGCTTTCAAACAGAGACTCTGCTTCCTACACCATCAGTCCTGATTACTGCGACCAGCTCTGGTGTCAGAGCAGCAGTCTGTCCCCATCAACACCAAACCTGCGCACGCGCGCGCACACACACACACACACACACACACACACACACACACACACACACACGAGGGGCTGCGCCGGTGGGCTGAGTTGTCAAATGTAAAGTGAGACTGAGTCGTAAGTTTGAGGGCTGAGAAGACGCCAAAGCGCTCCACAGTGATTTACACTGCTCACAGACAGGACTTTAAAATGCTGGATGCAGACATTTAATGAGTCCAATTGCAGAAAAGTGGCCTTCAGCATAGAAAGAGATCTTCCAGGGATGTACGCTTGCGTGCCTCGCCAGATGACGTTACATGGCGATGTGGCCACAGCTGAGCCAGCGTCCACCTTGTCCTGGACCACCTTGAGGTGTTCTGCTGGAGTGCTGTGTGTTGGCGCTCAGCTGGTCTCGTTTAAAGGAACGAGGCCTTCGTTTTGTCACATAAGGCAAAAGTCAGCGAGGCACACTCCGCCCTTCCACACTGAAGATCTTCAGTTTACGAAAGTTCTGTTGCCAATATGGACAATAAATAGTTTTACTGCACAGCTGAGGGAAACATACAGCTTAGAAACTGACAAAGGACCCGTAGCAGTCATTGGTTTTTTATGGTGACGTTCACCGCTGTCAGTCAGACGGTGGTTAAAATACACACTCCTGTTTTCACAGTAGCTCACTGAAAGCAGAAAGCAGCACTGAAGCTTTTACATCACGCTCACAGAACTGCAGCTTTCAGGCATTAATACCAAAGTCCTGCCGTCTGAGGAGCAGCAGCCTGCAGCTGTCAGCACTGAACGCCGACCATCCTGCTGACAGCCAATCACAACCAACTGCAGCCCAGCAGAGGCCGTCTTCACCCGACGCTGCTTCCACCTGCAGCACCACCATGCATCCGTTTACCAGTGAGACCAGGAGGCTGAAGGAAGTGAAAGTTTAACCACGACACCTCAGCCTCTGAATCAAGTCTCTCACTGTCTACATAAAAGGGGACATCCTCCATTTTGTGGATACGGTTTTCTGAAGAAAAGAGAAAACCTTCACCTGCAGGCTTTGTCATGCAGCTGTCAGACGCAGCAGTGGAAACACCCGCATCCTGTTTCAGCTCAAAGATGAATATGTGATAACTGTAAAATTTAGCACAAGGCCTGCTGGAGGGCTCCAAACACTGTGGAAACTCACTGGAACTACGTGTTAACTTTTAAAACATATAGTCTTGTTCTTCTCTTTCTTCAGACATTACCACAGACATACCTGATACTCAGCATTGCTGTTCAGACTTAGAAATAAGTGTGATTTGAAATGTCAGGCTGAGCGGGTTCAGATGCTTACCGTGCCTTTGACCTCTTCACACCGATATCCCACCACGGAAGCACAAAAACAACTGATGAAATGTGATCCTCGACAGGCAAAAAACCCACAAACTGCACCAGCGACACAATGATCTCTAACATGAAAGGCCTGCAGCCTGGAAAAGAAACCACACACTGAGGTTGTGGAGTCTCATCCTCCCAGTCTGGATCGACTGTTGACCTGCTCAGACAAACAGCTGCAGGGTCCAGATCACCTCATTTAAATCTTAGCACGGCTGTCTGCGTGTCAACAGACTTTCACAAGTGTCACACCCTTGAAACCTGTGAAGACTCTGCACGCTGGCTGATAGGCCGGCGTCTTCTACAGCGCAGTCAGCGTCATTTCATCTCACGGTAACAGTAAATATCACAGTCATTCCTCTGGAAAGTCAATTAAACGCTGGTTAGCAGTCCTACTGTCCTAATACTGTTGCCTTGCAAGGTAGCTGGATTCACAAGATCACGTGAGAATCCAGCCCTGATCTTCTACGCAGCCTCCTCTGAGTATCGACACCAAGGGAAAGGCCCCGCACAGGCATCAATATCCCCAAATCTCTACCCCCAACCAGCAGGGTTTAAAAAATAATGGCTGTTTATCAGTGATGGATAAACTCAAATACGGTCAGATTAACAAAAGAGTGAAGCTGAATGACAGAATTACTACATTAAGTCATCAACATTTATCAATTTCATATCAGTGTTTCTCCTGCTGTTGCTTCAGATGGACCAGCTGAGCTCGAGCTGCCGTGTGGAGCGTGGCGCTAACGTTAGCTCAGACTGCCCTCAAACACTCCTGCTCCAGCCCGTGGGCTGCAACACATGATGTCCACCACGTTAGCCACAGAACATGCTAATGTAATGATCAGGCCCTTTATGGTCATTCCATGTGTTCTCATGCTCTGATCTTTAACCTACATGAATGTCCTTCATAGCCTAGAGCCGTAAGGACACCATGGCTGGTGAGAGCCACTTCTCATAACAAAAAGGCAGGTGACACTCTGGTTGTTGACAGTCTTGTCCCCTCTCCTCTGTTTGTGATGTCTATTGCATTTAGATCTGGCATTCACTCCTTGACCAATTATATTCTGTAACGTATATCTGATTATTGTACTGGGTTTGGTCAAACCCAACATGATAAATGTGAACTTCTGTCTGACAACTAGGCTCATTCTGGCGGAGCTCCTGCAGGAGCTCTGTCAGTTTGAGACCAGCGCTGTATTACTTTATATGTGACCTTAATAAATACTTTGACTGTGAACTGAAGATTGTTTCAGACTAGGGATGCAACGATTATAGATTTTGATTGTACGATTATAGTCTGAGGAATAATCACGGTTTCACGATTATCACAATTATTATACATTAATTAATTTCACAACACTACTAATGAACTATTGTATAAAATCACATGAACATTCTTTAGAGATTTTAATGTGATATTTATTGCTGTCAGAAATAACATAGTCATCAAATAATACAGTACAAAAATAATAAATAAAGATAAACAGAAACTCCCTTTGGAATTAAATAAAGTGACCTGCTCTGTAAACATCCATGTCAGTATTTCCCTTTTGAAAAATACAAATGGAGTGAAAGGCTGCAGGACTGTGTCTGCATGGCTATTTTGATCAACTATACAAAATTATTTAGTATTTTCAGTTTGTGTATTTTTGCATTGATAGTTAGTGTTTTACACCTGGTATATTAACCTACAAAGCCCAGAGTTTACTCAGCACAGATGGGAAGAAGCAAACTGTGACGTTAAACGGTCACTGACAGAAGCCCTTGAGGAGCAGTTTTGTCTTCCATAGGAAAACATGCCGCTTCGCTGCTGTTTGTCAACACTGAACTAAAAGCTCAACTCTCACGCTATGCCACTGATTTTAAGTGTTTAACTCCCTACCAACTCAGTGTTTCATTAAATAACTTGCCGTAAATGTAATTTAACTCAGTTATTATGTGCTACCTTTACTATGGCGTGTAAAGCTGGGTGGTGATCCCGCAAATGCTTTTTTGCAACTTTTTTCGGCAGATTTTGCAGACAGGTGATCGGTCGTCTTGAATGACTCCCTGGTCATTCATATTGTATCCGAAATGCTCCCACACTGCCGACTTCACTCTCTTCTTCGGTGGAAACAAAGTTTTGCTGCCTGGTCCTTCTGCCATTGCTAAGCTACTGTAGCTTAGCCTCCATATCTCTTGATACGCACGGCACTTAAAGCAGGTGCACCGCTAGCGTAACTTTGTTTTCGTTCCGTGCAGGTTGCGCCGAAAATAATGTGCCAGCATAATGTCCGTTTTTTGCGAGTGAGAACAGAAACACTCGGTGTAGCGGAGCCTTTGGGATTAAATAACCGTGACGTTTTAAAGCGCGGTTCATAGTAAAATCGGTTAATCGCTGCATCCCTATTTCAGACCGTTCTTGGGCTTTCAACAAAGAACCGGGCTAACACTAACACCAAACTCAACAGGCTAACCAGCAGAATAAACACCAAAACGTCCAGGTTCTGAGTTTGAGGTCAGTACTGATCCTCAAAGCAAAGTTCAGTGATCAACACATAATAACACAACTGTTGTTGAGGGAACATTTCCATCACGTTCATCCACTGGGTCTCCTCTTCCTCAGATGGTGACAGCAGATGAAGACGTGTTGGAGATCGGTGTGCTTTGCTCGTAATGTTACCTTCACGTCTTCCTGTTACTGTAATCAGTGTTACAGCGAGGAAAAGTCACCAGATGTAACTCCAGTTCTATGAGTACATGCTTAGCGCTCCATCTGCATGTTATCCATTGTAAAGCACATTATTTTAAATAAACTAAAACTTTATACCTTCACTGAAATGACGGTTTGGCAAAATCCATGTCGTGGCAGAACGTGACACCAAATAGAAGCTGAAGAGGAAACACTGAGCATGTTCCTGTTCCGAAGAACAGAAGCTGCTCTGAGCTGCTGAGCTGAAACTCCTTCAGGTGTTTGGTGAGACGTTTCAGGACGTGAAGAGTCGACAAAAGGAACCGATGATGATGAGGAACCAGCTGATGTTTCTGACAATAAAACATGAAATCACTGAGCTGCTGCTGAGAGCAGCTCTGTTCACACTGACTCAAGACTGACCGACCCAAACCTGGACTCACACCAAGGGGGGGCTGGGGGGGGGCCACGGCCACCCTGGTACAACTGTTGACCTGCCTTGACCTACCATGCTTTTAATCTTTTTTCTACACAGTTCCTGTCACTCTCTGCTGTAAACAGCCAAACTAAACGCTCAACAAGGTATCAAAGAAACGGCGTTCAGTCTGTCCCCGCTGCGATTCAGGACATGAAGAGCGAGCAGTGAGTGGACAGCTCCTATCAGCAGCCATGATCAGCCTGCATCCATCAGGACTCTGCTTGACATTACAGAGGACTCTCCATCGTATTGATTACCTGGTGTAGCTCTGTCAGCTGCTCTGCTCTCAGCACGCTGCAGAGTTTCAGCATCATAACATGACCTGCTGTTACAGCCCACCATGCCATCTGGGACTTGCTCCACGTGCTAAAATCTGCACACTGATGAGGAAAATCTGATTTTCTTATAAACTACGAAGAGCCTGGACGAGGTACGAAAAGCCATCCTGACGGTCATCGGTCTGACGAGCTGCCACATGCATTCAGCTTCCACCCTCAGCGTTAAACAAGTCTGTCACATGACCAAACGTGTCCAGCTGCTGTCACTTTTCCCACCCTTATTCCACCACGACCTGTCCCTATTCTGCCTCTGATTGGCCAACCCTAACCTGACCAACCAAACCAATGAAGGCAGCAAACACTAGTCACGCAGGGGACGGCAGGTCTTGGAGATGCTGGAACCAGTAAATATCTGATCTGATTTTTGCTTGAGAAATGACTCCATTAACCATAAATCCATGATCAATAAAATAATGGAGTATTTCACTGATCAGATGAAAATCTAGTTTCCCCTGTGTAACAGCATCTCTCCACTCAATCATCACAAGAACTCGCTGTGTCTAGAAATGATGTCATTGATCACTGTCAGCTGATTAGAAATGAATGGATTTCAGTGAGAATGTGGAGGGTGAAGCTGCACCAGTCATCCACTGCTCCACCCGGCTCCACCTTTCCATTAATCTCTCCCTGATGCAGTCAGTCAGCGGTCAGGAGACGCTACACCCTGAGACCTGCCCCGGCCTGACCTTATCTCTGTACATCAGTAGTAAGTGACATGTCTGAGGCATGGACAGCTGTCTATCTGATGAGGAGGCTGCACCAAACTTCATCCTAACTTCATGTTTGTCATGACCGCTGAGGAAATATGCCGATTAAAGCGTTATTTCTGTAAGTAGTCCTGTGTCAGGCTGATCTTAACCATGACATTTTCTTTCTTTCTTTCTGTTTTCTGTCACTACTTTCTGCCCGTGGCACAGGAAATCTGCAGCCCCATTCTTCTTTTACTAACTGGGAAACAGCGGAGCAGGTTAACAACAATAGGCATCTCCTCAGTCAGATTTCTACTGGGATGATTTCTAAAAAATGGCCGTCTTCTCATCACGAATCACTGTCATGTAGTATAACTGATTTTGCATGTGCTTTTCCTGCACATATAAAAGATGTAATCTTCTGATTAGTCTAATATTTATCTGTTTCTTATGCATCCAAAAGCCTGACAGCCTGCTGCTCTGATTCTGATTCTGTGGAGGCCAGGCTCAGCTGCTGATGTCTGCAGGTGTTCATCAGCTCAGGTAACTCCACTGAAAATCCTCTGAGTCATTCGAGGCTGCAGCGTCACTGAAGGACCTCCAGGACTGAGTGCTGGCAGGTCAGGTAACTCTCTCTTCCTGTCTGAGTGGCCTCCCAGGAGGAGCAGACAGAGTTCTGCCTCCTGTTGGAGTCCTCCTCCGGGGCAGACTGGCTCAGCGATCCTGCCGTCGACCAGACCATCAACCAACATGACAGAGGTCTCACTGGACTGCAGATAACCACAGTCCAGACCTCTGTGTGTCCACAGCTATTAATGTACACTTCACTGATACTATACTACTTATCAGGAGCTTGTTCACTTTGTGTGTGTGTGTGTGTGTGTGTGTGTGTGTGTGTGTGTGTGTGAGACACTGATGATGCACGGTGGCAAGAAGTCAACTGAAGTGTGTTTTCCACACAGTAAGATTAAAACAGTGACGAACTTCATGTATTCTGTTCACAAATGTACATGAAAATAAAACTGCAAGTGACAAATTACTGCCTACAATACTGACAGTATCACGACACGTGACTTTACTCTGCATGATATATCATTAGAAAGTACATCACAGTACCTGCGTAACTGAGGAGACAAATAAACTCGTAAAAAGGCAAATTCACCGAGCAGGAGTCAACCCAGTGTTGTATGAATTCACTGCATTATGAGAGAACTGAGACATAACACTTTCACACACACAAAGCCTAACCAACCACCAGCCTTCAAAACGCTGAAGGGCCTGAATTTGTGAAGTGAATTCAGAGTTCACATATCTGCAGGAAAAGAAGACATCATGACACTGGGGCCAGCAGACACCACAACAGACTGCATCACAATATAGATTATTTGTTCCTCCTCTTCATGCGCAGCTGTAAAGGGTGTGAAAATACAGTCTTATCTAAAATTAGCCTGTGGATGTCCGCTCGTGGACACCCTGTCACGAAGAATCCAGAAAAGTGACACTTGTCTCACTAAGCTGTCTCTGTAATGTCACATGACATCAGGTTATGCTTTAAATCAAAAGCTGCTGTATCACTCCAAGTGTTTCTGAGCCAAACCATAAAACACACTGAGGGACCGTTAGCATGACAGGATCTCTGTGGAGGACATGCGTGACCTTATCCAAAATTCAACAGTAATGGGAACCAGAATCTTAATGGGGTCAAGCCTTCAGATATGAACTTTTACAGGTATAACATAATCAGCACACAGGAGGAACCTTTCATCATCCAGGAACGGGAATCTGGATTTTAACCTATTTATAGTGTCGCGTTCGAACTTCCTACGGTCGATGTGACATCACAGTCGAGGGTCCACTGAGATTATCAGCAGAAAACCAGCTGAGAAAGTTTGCTGTAGCTGGATAACACTGGAGCGTGGACATATGTGGAGCACTGAAGCCTTTTGAGGAGGCGTGGACGATACTGCAGGGCCTGTTTGCTGACTAACACTCAAGTTTTTTCGTGTCCAAACGTCCACCAAATGACTCTCTGCGACTGGTTTGAGAGAGTCCTATGAAACGCCTCAAACAACCCTCTCGGTTTCACTGCTTCATCACGCTCTCCCACAGCGCTGACATGGAGTACGTTATCAATGAAAAGACCACTGGCACTGTGTTCTACTGCACCACTCCTCCAAGTTCAAGTTCATCTTTAGGCACAGCGACCTTAACCCCGAGGCCACAAATCTACTGGTGCACCTCACTGAAAGAAGGCAGCGACAGCTCATTTAGTAAGTATGATAATGGACAAGCAGCTCAAGTCATACGGTGCTACAGAACGAGCCAAACGACTGTGAGACGCTGACAGAATCCACCTCCCACAACATGAACTGGCATCCTGTACGTCCATAGACTGACCTGACAGTCAGACATGGACTGCCTGCTGTGTCCCTTTGTTCATGAACAGGTAAGTATAATGATCCCTGATGCTGCCTCAGAGTTGATGAGTGTCCTGATACTGGAATCAAAACACAAGGCAGCACTACAGGTGGATAAAAATTAGAATATTCTATGTAAAAAGACCATCACACACCTTGATGACGCTACTTCCAGGTGTTCAAAGTAAACTACAACAGGCGAGTATTTTCCTTCCTCGTAGTTTAGCCTGATATCTAACGTTACAGGCCAATCACCAGCTTCTTGTGCCTATAGGTCACACTTCTCACGACATATTTATCTAACAGCAACTCAACTGACTTTTGCATCAGTGCAACGAGATCCAGATAACGTGAAGCTGGCAGCGCTGATCAGCACATATTTATCTCACACTGTTAGCCTGCGTTTACGTTAGCCACGTTACTCATCTGTGGACCGCTGCCCGTTTACGTCGTGGGAACAATAAACAAAAGCAATGCTTAAAATGCTAATTATATGAGGGAGTGAGGCTAGCTTACTGCAAATGCAAAGAAACATTAAATTGTTGCAAACACACCAGTTCCGCGGAGCTAGCAATGCTAACTACCGTTAGCTGAATTTATCGGATGCTAGCTAGCTAGTGGAGCTGATTCGTCCGCCCTGGAGCTCTCTGCCCTTTAACCAAAGCTAACGTGCACACTAATAACGTCTCACAGACGATTTAACTGAATAATATTGGAGTCAAACACAAACAAAAACAGTTACCTAACAGTCCAATATCGAATAATACGAAGGTACTTGTCACAACTTATGCACCCCGTCCGAGGCCCACCGTGGCCCACTACAAGGCTAACGAGATCCATTATCGGACGCACTACTGTTTAGCTCTGTCGGTCAGATTCGCTGTCCCCCGCGTAACTTCGCAACAAACAAGCCACGTTACAGGAACCCCGCCAGCATTTCAGGGCGAGATTACAGACGTCGAACCAGATCCAAGCCCAAACGTACATCGCTGCACAGATCCTTTATGTAACTGTTGACCTAACGTCCTATTTGTCGTGTGATGGACAATTACCGATGCGGCGCATTCAGCCTCCCTGTCATATACATAGATCCATTATCGGACAGTCGTTTACATTTACCCCCGTGTTGTTTCCCCCTGTATCCAGCATTTATGCCAATTTCAAGCATAATCACAAGAATATTACAAAATGAGAGGATCCGGAATAAGTTTCATTGCTGTTCGGAAGTTTCTAAAATGCTACAATCTCTTGAAACCACGCTAAACATCTAACTGCTCGTTTAAACTGACGGTTAAACACACCAAACGGACATCGTAACGTAAGCTAGCTAACGTTACGTCGCTAACGTCATTAACAGGTGAGACTTGTCGTTACACAAACAGTGAAAGGCATCGGTAAATGTGTTTAGAGTGAGCGTGCAGTCAGTGGATCAAAATTTTCAGGTAAAAGGAAACAAGTGGGTCAGACGGGGACGTGTCCGATGATGGACGCATGCCTCTTAGCTCCCCGGTCTCTCCAGACAAAGGCAGGAGCTAGCCTGCTGAGCTAACCCCCAGGATAGCTAGCAGGCTATCCCGCGTTTACAAAAAGTGGATCCAAATCCGACCAAGGAAGCCGAGTTCAACGTGTGCACTTACCCCGTTTGAAATCACTATCCGGCCAATGTTCATGTACACTCCATAGGTTCCAGTAATCCCAGTAAAACAGTTAAGACAAGCTCCCAAACTGGTGGATTGAACAGGCAGACCAGTCAACGTGCTCCCAGTTCACTGGACCGCAGCCATCACACGGTCACATCCCGGAGAAAACTGGAAAACAGCGGGAAACATCGACATTTTGGGCTCAGTTCTCGGGCCTAGACGAACACAGAACTAATCCCGGGTATTCCATGCCTGGGTGTGATACTCCCAGAGTTCCCACATCAACGTTCTCCCCGTTAACAGACACACAGACAGCAACAGACAGACAAACAGCACTGTGGGGCTAAATGGCTGTTAGGTACAATACAGCCAAACCCCGGATCACTGGATCAATGGAGTCACTGGACCTGGACTGGCTCCCCTGGAGTCTGCTCATGACTGGACCTGGATTCAGTGGACGGAAGTCACGACTGGATTCATGTCACCAGCAGAGGTGGAAGTATTCAGATCCTACTCTTTGGGTCAGAAAAGTACTAATACCGCCCTGTAAGAAATACTCTGTTACTGCGTTGTAAATGTTACTTCAGTAAATTATGTCAGTATAATGAGGAAAATGTACTTCAGTGGTGAGAGCAGTAAAATGTTGTTCTCTTCTGTCTGAGCTCGTTCATTCACATCATGCTGTTAAAACTCTTCAGTGCTCTGTTTTTATTTGTGACACTGCTGCCACTGAGGGATGAGAGCTGCTGGGAGGATCCTGGGAGGATCATCTGAAACAGAGAGACAGAGCTGAAGAGGTTGAAAGGACGTGTTTTCGCCTGATTCTGGACAGGTGGAGAAGTCTCCTAAACAACATAATGATGATGACATGACAGTGTAAAGCATGCCAGTAACATGCCAATAAATGAGCTCATCTTTTGAAAACTCTCTGTCCTGTTAGCACTGGAGCTAACAAGCCTTCTCGCTACTGTAGTTCATCAACAGCAAGCATTTCCTTCGTCACCCAATGTCCAGCACCACCTATAAGACTTTTCCTTGAAATCAGCTAAAAACACAACTTTTCTCCTTCCAAACCTCTCATTTAGCTGTTTTTTCTTCCTGACATCAGGATGAAATAACGTGCTGTGTAAATGAATGAACTGAAGACGTCCTGCTGTCGTGGGTGATGTTGTCTCCATATGTCTCATGTCCATTTTCATTGTGACACACAATTGGCCCTGCACATAAATTAAGTCTCTGTCTATCTATTTATGCCCCCGGTGCTCCGTTCATAATGTGTTCACAATCCAGAAAGTTTTGTCTCTTCAGAGATGTCTTCGGCATTGTGGCCACTGGATGGTCCCACAGACGTTATCAACCATCAATCAATCAATCAATCAATAGGATGAAGTCGATCAGTCCACCGTCATGATTTAAGGGAGCTTGTTCGGACTTTGATGTCTGCTGTCAACAGTTTTTCAGATGTCTCTGCTGGAATGAAGGTTTATTGGGAAATTACTTTTTGGGCTGCAGTTGCTTTTTTCTCATTGCAGTTTGCCACCAGAGCAGATCACCTGTCACACACAGGTGTGTGTGTTTGTGTGTTAGTGTGTGGGAGGAGGCGGCTGACAAAGCAATCACCTGCCACCTGGAATTAGAGAGTGAATCAATCAGGATTCTGTCTGCATGGAAGTGAGTGAGCCTGTCAGAGTGACGTCATAGGCTGGAGACTGGAGGACAGAGTGGACACTGATCAGATCAGAGAGACACATCAAAAACACTCGATCAATGTCTCTGATTACTCTCACATCGACGACTGCTCCGCTGGACGTCCTCAGACTCAAAGGAAGACGTCACAGACACAGGATGAAATAAAAAGTTCTTCATTGTCCAATCACTGATCTGTCCCCTCTCTCTCCCTCTGTCTCCTCCACTCTCCCAGTGTCTCTCGCCCATCCGTCCCTCTCCACTGTAGAGGGTAATAAGCAGACTTCAACATAAATGGATTCCACACAGCGTTTCATCACAGCCAGAGGAGAGAACACACACACACACACACACACACACACACACACACACACACACACACACACACACACTCACTCACACTCACACACTCAGTCTGCATGCACCAGGTGTCACTGACTGTTGTCACATTTCACTCACCTGTGTTTACCTGTCCAGGTGAGCGCCGCCCTGCCAGTAGTGGACAACAAGGGCATGAGGACACCACCCCACATCCAGCTCAAACTCAAAAAACTGCAGGTCAGTGAACAAACACATGTGCGCGTGCACACACACACACACTCACACTCACACACACACTCACATTCACACACTCACACTCACACACACACTCACATTCAAACACTCACACACACACACACACACACACACACACTCACACACACACACACACACTCACACACACACTCACATTCACACACTCACACACACACACACACTCACACACACACACTCACTCACATTCACACACTCACACTCACACACACACTCACATTCACACACTCACACACACACACACACACACACACACACTCACACACACACACACACACACACTCACACACACACACACACACTCACTCATTCACTCACTCACACACACACACACACACACACACTCACACACACACACACACACACACTCACACACTCACACACACACACTCACTCATTCACTCACACACACACACACACACACACACACACACTCACACACACACACACACACACTCACACACACACACACACACACACTCACACACACACTCACATTCACACACTCACACACACACACACACTCACACACACACACTCACTCACACACACACTCACATTCACACACTCACACACACACACACACACACACACACACTCACACACACACACACACTCACTCATTCACTCACTCACACACACACACACACACACACTCACACACACACACACACACACTCACACACTCACACACACACACTCACTCATTCACTCACACACACACACACACACACACACACTCACACACACACACACACACACACACTCACACACACACACACACACACTCACACACACACACTCACTCACTCATTCACTCACTCACACACACACACACACACTCACACACAGCTGAAAAGCTGAAACCAGAGGACGTGGCGTCCTGGGTGCGGCGGCGAGCAGCACATTGACGCGTTCTTTGAAACGTGCTCCGGTGTGGAGTTTCGTGTGCATTCAGGAGATCAGGAGGACGGAAACGAGTGGATTTTATATCCTAGTCATTTCTACCTGCCTCCTTCCACTGAGGCCCCACAGCTCAGCTCCCACTCACACACACACACTCACACACACTCACACACACACACACACACACACTCACACTCACACACACTCACACACACACTCACACTCACACACACACACACTTTCTAAGCTGCCTCCTTCCACTGAGGCCCCACAGCTCAGCTCCCACTCACAGATCACCTGTGCTACAAACAAACAAGAGCAAGAGGGGCTGCTGTGGCAGAGCGGGCCTCCACCGATCAGGAGGTCGGTGGTTCGATCCCCGGCCTCGGCAGACCACGTGCCGAAGGTCACAACACTCAGACAACCAAGTTTACGTGATGGTAAGGCAGAGGGAGGAGGAGGAGGAGGAGGAGGAGGAGGAAGACGAAAGCTTGCTGAAGACCTCTCTCCATATTCTCATCTATCAACTGGTTTTGTTTCGTCTTCTTCTTTGAGATTTAAAGCCTTCTGATGAAACCACGCTCCACACCAGTTCATGGAATCGGCTAATTTTTTTTCTTTCATTTTTGTGATGTTTCAGAGGTTTAAAGGTGGAAACGCAGCTTGTGGCGTCACAGCGCCGTGGTTACGGTTTGGTCAGGCTTAGGGAAATATGGCGGCGTCGGTCGTCGGCTCATCGGAACTTTGAAGGCACAATAAGGAAGAGCCCGCTAGCTGCTTCGCTGCGTCCATGACGAACAGTGAGAGAAAAAAGGTCAAAACATGGCGACAGGTTTAAACTGAAACATGAGTTCGTCTTCATCCTTCAAGTCTTTCACTTGTAAATATGCTTCATCACTGACCTCACCTGTGGGACCACCTGGGACTGACCGCCATGCAGTGGAGACGTCCCAAACAGGGACAGACACAAGAAAAGGAGGCAGCTGTTTGTCTGTGAGCTCGTCTGTCATCATCGTCTCTGTCTGTGGCCTGACGTTTAACTCCGTCATGCTCCGCCTCTTGAGGACGCCGTCGCTGGTGGAGGTGACAGACAGACACCTGTGCCGAGTCCCACGTGTGTTAATTCTTCATGTTTCGTGTCTTCAGGTTTGCAGACACAGAACAGCTCAGACTACGAAATCATGATGAAAGAGTTCTGTGAGAGAATGAGACAGAAACACTGACGAGGACAGAACATGCAGAACAGAGAATCAATAATATGCAGATTTAAGAGCACAGCATGTAAATATATTCATGTGTTTTAAGGCGCAGAGAGCAACACTTCGGTGGACTTGACGTCCGTCGACAGAGGCTGACGCTGACACGGTCAGAAGGAAGAGCTGACTGTCAGGTTGATGGTTCTTCAGAGAGAAAACACAGGACAGCTGTGGACAGAGAGACAAACAGAACGAGACGTGACGGGCCTGATCCTCACAGGGTCACTGCAGAGAAATGTCTGCACCTAATCTGCGACCGTGAGCGTCGGACGATCACGTAAAGATGTGAGTCGGCGACACGTCTCGCTTCAGTTCAGATGAGTTTACCTCGTTTCACACTTTTTGCTCGTTGCTTGAAGACTTTTTGCTAAACTTGGCTCACTGTGTCAAAACTCTACACACCAGCAAATCAGCCCCAACACTGGGAAATGAAGTGTTCACACCTGTGTCAAAGTGAAACTCTGCGATCAAAACCAACAGTCCTTTGTCAAAATGTCACTCTGATGACAACAGGATACACACCTCCATCGTACGAACACGCTCTCAGATCAGAGCCACACACTGTGTACTTTCTATAAAACACTGCAGTTTTCATTTCCACTGGTTTATTCATCCAGTGAAGCTCAGTGAAACTGTTTGTGACACAGTTTCTGTTCTTCTCCAACAAACCAAAACCAAAAATGAAAAGTGCCGCAATAGAATTACTGTAAGGTTACAAATGACATCAGCTCAGTACTGTGCATTACCGTACTTTACAGTACAGTAGAGTACAGTACAGTACAGTACATGCAGTGCAGAGAACAGAAAAGAAAAACACAAACACACGGGTACCTGTGGCTCCCTCTGAATGTATGTGCTACTGATACTGGATTGTAAATGTAAAGGCCCGTAACTCTTACCTGTACATATTCATGCTGAAGTCATTTGACCCTGAAACTGTTCCTCTCAAATGGGACTCTGTACAACTGCTTCATGGTGATGTTGTGCTTTACAAAGAGGCGTCTGATGGTTAACGCTCACTCGATTTATGTTGATGAATTCTTGCCTGTCTGCATGTGTTTGTTCCACAGCTGCTGTTTGCTCTGACTGTTTCTACGATGGTGAGTTCCTGCTGTTGGGTGAACAGGCTTTGTGTCCACCAAGCAGAAGGTCTTCAGCCATTCTGTAGGACAATGAAACCACCAATTCTGATTGGTTTGGTTCTTTTTTACAGTACTGTATATACTGTACTTTACTGTATATACCACACACAGTACTGAAACTTCTCAATATAATCACTGCATGTTTCACAGAACTTTATTGTATTTACAGTACTGTACTGTATACTGTACACAGTACTGTAACATCTCAATGGTGCAGTATTATGTACTATACTGTACTGTATGTTTCACAGAACGACCACTTTTTGTTGCAAAGGGAGCGTTAGCCAGCTGTTGCTGAGCTGTTGTGGCTGATTGGTGCTCAGTTTTGTAAGTAAGTATTTTCAGGTGTGTGTCTGAGTATTTCCAATTACCCACTGTGTTTCGTACTTTGAATGGATGTGTTTTCCCAACGCTACCCTGAGATTTCATGTATGAATGAAGTGTCCTCTGTATGAAGTAGTGTGTAGTGTGCAGGAGCAGGCGTGTTACAGAAAGGAGCAGGCGTGTTACAGAAAGGAGCAGGCGTGTTACAGAAAGGAGCAGGCGTGTTACAGAAAGGAGCAGGTGTGTTTCAGAAAGGAGCAGGAGCAGGCGTGTTACAGAAAGGAGCAGGTGTGTTTCAGAAAGGAGCAGGTGCGTTACAGAAAGGAGCAGGAGCAGGTGTGTTACAGAAAGGAGCAGGAGCAGGCGTGTTTCAGAAAGGAGCAGGTGTGTTACAGAAAGGAGCAGGAGCAGGCGTGTTACAGAAAGGAGCAGGAGCAGGCGTGTTTCAGAAAGGAGCAGGCGTGTTACAGAAAGGAGCAGGAGCAGGCGTGTTACAGAAAGGAGCAGGCGTGTTACAGAAAGGAGCAGGAGCAGGCGTGTTTCAGAAAGGAGCAGGCGTGTTACAGAAAGGAGCAGGTGTGTTTCAGAAAGGAGCAGGCGTGTTACAGAAAGGAGCAGGTGTGTTACAGAAAGGAGCAGGAGCAGGCGTGTTTCAGAAAGGAGCAGGCGTGTTACAGAAAGGAGCAGGAGCAGGCGTGTTACAGAAAGGAGCAGGCGTGTTACAGAAAGGAGCAGGAGCAGGCGTGTTTCAGAAAGGAGCAGGCGTGTTACAGAAAGGAGCAGGCGTGTTTCAGAAAGGAGCAGGCGTGTTACAGAAAGGAGCAGGTGTGTTACAGAAAGGAGCAGGTGTGTTACAGAAAGGAGCAGGCGTGTTACAGAAAGGAGCAGGCGTGTTACAGAAAGGAGCAGGAGCAGGCGTGTTACAGAAAGGAGCAGGTGTGTTTCAGAAAGGAGCAGGCGTGTTACAGAAAGGAGCAGGTGTGTTTCAGAAAGGAGCAGGTGTGTTACAGAAAGGAGCAGGCGTGTTACAGAAAGGAGCAGGCGTGTTACAGAAAGGAGCAGGAGCAGGCGTGTTACAGAAAGGAGCAGGTGTGTTTCAGAAAGGAGCAGGCGTGTTACAGAAAGGAGCAGGTGTGTTACAGAAAGGAGCAGGTGTGTTACAGAAAGGAGCAGGTGTGTTTCAGAAAGGAGCAGGTGTGTTACAGAAAGGAGCAGGTGCGTTTCAGAAAGGAGCAGGTGTGTTTCAGAAAGGAGCAGGTGTGTTACAGAAAGGAGCAGGCGTGTTTCAGAAAGGAGCAGGTGTGTTACAGAAAGGAGCAGGTGTGTTTCAGAAAGGAGCAGGTGTGTTTCAAAATTGAAACTAAAGTGAAAGCAGCACTTTGTTCAGGGTACAGTTACACTGTGTTTAAGGTAAAGTAAGAAAACTTCAAGTTTTGTTACTTCGGTCTGATCACGTGTCCATAGTGTTCAAGCAGTGGGCAAAAACTGTCATGGGAGGAGCTGCTGCTGTCAGCCAATCAGTGTCCACCACTGCAAAAGCTTTGAGGATCTTTAATTTGAATATTTAAATAAAGTTTTGTAAATTTTATGATGTTTAGCACTGCAACCTACAGCCACACATACATGAATTAAAGTCAGGCGAGTGTGTGTGTGTGTGTGTGTGTGTGTGTGTGTGTGTGTGTTCATGCCTCCTTGGCTCAGTAATAATTAATGGGAACTTTATCTGCTGCAATGACATAAAGAGGGGTACATCTCCATGGCGACAGCCCCCCAGACCTGCAAACACACACACACACACACACACACACACACACACACACACACACACACACACCTCCTGCTGAGTGGGACTGGGAGCTTGTGAATGAGTGAATGTGAGGTTACCATCAGAGGTGCAGCATGCACAGGTCGTACCAGCCGTTAAAGCCCGTCACAAACCGCTACCTGCAGCAGCGATGGGACCAGAGCAACTACGAAGACCACCGCAGAAAGGTAGGAGGACGAGGACGAAGGACTGCTGGGCGGCTGGAGATGAAGACTGATCGGACTGTGGCTGGTTTGGAGGGTTGGAGATGAACAGCTGGTGATGGTGCTGTGGTTGGAGAAGGATTAGCTCTGCTGTTCACATGAAGGTGTAGTGACAGATTGGTGGGTGTGGACGATGAGGGACTGGACGATGAGGGACTGGACGATGAGGGACTGGACGATGAGGGACTGGATGATGAAGGACTGGACGATGAGGGACTGGACGATGAGGGACTGGATGATGAGGGACTGGACGATGAGGGACTGGATGATGAGGGACTGGATGATGAAGGACTGGACGATGAGGGACTGGACGATGAGGGACTGGACGATGAGGGACTGGATGATGAAGGACTGGACGATGAGGGACTGGACGATGAGGGACTGGATGATGAAGGACTGGGAGGCTGCTGGTTAGTGGTAGTGGGAGACGGATCGGTTACGGTCATGGATTGGTGGTTGAAGCAGTTCTGATGTTTGATGGGTGGATTAGAGGAGGAGAGCTGATGAAGAACTGACGGTTTGAAAGGTTAAACTTCTCAAACTAATACTGAGTTCACTGCATGCGTGTCTAGAATGAGTCACAGTACCTAAAGCAGTAGAAGTACTTTGTAGACCGCAGTAAGTACTTCAGTTACTCTGCTGGTTGAAGCTGGAATGATGATCTGAGATCAGTCTCATGTTCAGCAGAGCTCATGTAAACCTTTTCTCAGGTAAAATACTTTGAAGTATTCGTTCTCGTCGTTGTTGTGTGTGACAGGAATAAAAAACAAAAAGACTCCACCTGGCTGAGATGAACATGAGGCTCAGGTGACGTCAGCCTGCAGGTGGAGCTAACGCTGACTCCATATTAGAGACGTAAAGGCACGTGAAACAGTTTTCGAACATCTTGGACTGCAGACATTAACCCACCTGACGTGTTCGTCTCATGTCTGCAGGCACCAGGTGTCACTGACTGTCATCACATTTCACTCACTTGTGTTTACCTGTCCAGGTGAGCGCCGCCCTGCCAGTAGTGGACAACAAGGGCATGAGGACACCACCCCACATCCAGCTCAAACTCAAAAAACTGCAGGTCAGTGAACAAACACATGTGCGTGCGCACACACACACACACACACACACACACACACACACACACACGATGTCTTCATTAAACCAATCAGTGTGAGTTAAACCTTGATGCTGATGGATCAGTCTGATCTTCAGGAAGTCTAAAAAAATGTCTCCAAGTCTCTGTTTTAACGCCTCAGCTGCAGGAGGAGCGGCTGTCAATCATTGACAGAGACAACCGTCTCCTGGCCTCCAAACTGGGGGACATCGTGTGCTCTAAAGGCCTGGTGGACCACTGGAACCAGTCCCACCTGAAGAGGTAAGAGCCTGCTGACACAGGACACACTCACGTCACGTCCTGCTCTGTCCTGTCATTTGCTGTTTGTCTTCTTCTATGATTGGACGGGATGTCCTCCCCTCATATGTCTCCTGTTGTCCAGCACTGTTTGGTTGTTGTCACGGTGGCCTTGATGGACTCTTCACGGTCCTTGGCGCTCAGGTCTTTCCTGTGACGATGCCGGCGCTCCTGGTTGGACTTTAAATAGTTGATGTGAGCAGTTGGCTCAGTTGCGGTGTTGAATTACTGATGTGGTGAGTTAAACACCTGACAGAACAGGAAGTGCGCGTGCATCTGCACTCGGTCGACGGGTCTACCTGCTTCCTGTCTGCTCGTTAGGAAATAAATAGAACAGAAACAGACCAGTGGATCTTTGTGGACTTTAAATCGACCACAGGCGACTCGTGTGGTGACCTTTGAACAGACGGTAAACAGAGGCTAACAGTGTCCGCATCGATCCGCATCGATCCGCATTGATCTGCATCGATCCGCATCGATCTGCATCGATACGCATTGATCTGCATCGATACGCATTGATCTGCATCGATCCGCATCGATATGCATTGATCTGCATCGATCCGCATCGATCCGTATCGATACGCATTGATCTGCATCGATCCGCATCGATACGCATTGATCTGCATCGATACGCATTGATCTGCATCGATCCGCATCGATACGCATTGATCTGCATCGATCCGCATCGATCCGTATCGATACGCATTGATCTGCATCGATCCGCATCGATCCGTATCGATACGCATTGATCTGCATCGATCCGCATCGATCTGCATCGATACGCATTGATCTGCATCGATACGCATTGATCTGCATCGATCCGCATCGATATGCATTGATCTGCATCGATCCGCATCGATCCGTATCGATACGCATTGATCTGCATCGATCCGCATCGATCCGCATCGATACGCATTGATCTGCATCGATCCGCATTGATCTGCATCGATCCGCATCGATACGCATTGATCTGCATCGATCCGCATTGATCTGCATCGATCTGCATTGATCCACATCGATCCGCATCGATCCGCATCGATCCGCATTGATCTGCATCGATCCGCATCGATCCGCATCGATACGCATTGATCTGCATCGATCCGCATCGATCCGCATTGATACGCATCGATCCGCATCGATATGCATTGATCTGCATTGATCTGCATCGATCCGCATTGATCTGCATCGATCTGCATCGATCCGCATTGATCTGCATCGATACGCATTGATCTGCATCGATCTGCATTGATCCTCATCGATCCGCATCGATCCGCATTGATACGCATCGATCCGCATCGATATGCATTGATCTGCATCGATACGCATCGATACGCATTGATCCTCATCGATCCGCATCGATCCGCATTGATCTGCATCGATCCACATCGATCCGCATCGATCCGCATCGATCTGCATTGATCCACATCGATCCGCATTGATCTGCATCGATCCGCATCGATCTGCATCAACCTATGTTTCCTCCTCAGTCTGAATGCTGACAGGAGGAGGGAGGAGCTTCTATTGGTCAGCCGTCAGAATCAGGCCATCTACCAGCGAATCACGTCCCGCCAGTCAGAGTACCGCCGCCAGCTGTGGTTGGACGACTGGGAGAAGGCGAAGCGTCGGCGGGAAGATATTTCCCGATACCCCCGAGGACTCGCAGAGAGACAGGTGATGAGTTTGAGTCGAACGAGTCCGAAAAAATTCAACAAACAAACAAACAAACAAACAAACAAAAGAAAAAGTTTTCTGCTGATGTTTCTGAAAGCATTCTTCAAAAATCCTCATTCAAGTCTGTTTGTTGTGCATCTGTTGTGTGTCTGTTGTGTGTCTGTTGTGTGTTTGTTGTGTGTTTGTTGTGTGTCTGTTGTGCATCTGTTGTGTGTTTGTTGTGTGTCTGTTGTGTGTCTGTTGTGCATCTGTTGTGTGTTTGTTGTGTGTCTGTTGTGCGTCTGTTGTGTGTCTGTTGTGCATCTGTTGTGTGTCTGTTGTGCATCTGTTGTGTGTTTGTTGTGTGTCTGTTGTGCATCTGTTGTGTGTTTGTTGTGTGTCTGTTGTGCATCTGTTGTGTGTCTGTTGTGCATCTGTTGTGCGTCTGTTGTGTGTCTGTTGTGCATCTGTTGTGTGTCTGTTGTGTGTCTGTTGTGCATCTGTTGTGTGTCTGTTGTGTGTCTGTTGTGCATCTGTTGTGTGTTTGTTGTGTGTCTGTTGTGTGTTTGTTGTGTGTTTGTTGTGTTTCTGTTGTGCATCTGTTGTGTGTCTGTTGTGCATCTGTTGTGTGTCTGTTGTGTGTCTGTTGTGCATCTATTGTGTGTCTGTTGTGTGTCTGTTGTGTGTTTGTTGTGTGTTTGTTGTGTGTCTGTTGTGCATCTGTTGTGTGTTTGTTGTGTGTCTGTTGTGTGTCTGTTGTGCGTCTGTTGTGTGTCTGTTGTGCATCTGTTGTGTGTCTGTTGTGCATCTGTTGTGTGTTTGTTGTGTGTCTGTTGTGCGTCTGTTGTGCATCTGTTGTGTGCTTGTTGTGTGTCTGTTGTGTGTTTGTTGTGTGTTTGTTGTGCATCTGTTGTGTGTTTGTTGTGTGTCTGTTGTGCATCTGTTGTGTGTTTGTTGTGTGTCTGTTGTGTGTTTGTTGTGTGTCTGTTGTGCGTCTGTTGTGTGTCTGTTGTGCATCTGTTGTGTGTCTGTTATGTGTCTGTTGTGTGTTTGTTGTGTGTCTGTTGTGCATCTGTTGTGCATCTGTTGTGTGTTTGTTGTGTGTCTGTTGTGTGTCTGTTGTGTGTTTGTTGTGTGTTTGTTGTGTGTCTGTTGTGTGTCTGTTGTGTGTTTGTAGTCCGTCTGTTGTGTGTCTGTTGTGCATCTGTTGTGTGTTTGTTGTGTGTTTGCTGTGTGTCTGTTGTGTGTTTGTTGTGCATCTGTTGTGTGTTTGTTGTGTGTTTGCTGTGTGTCTGTTGTGTGTCTGTTGTGTGTTTGTTGTGTGTCTGTTGTGCGTCTGTTGTGCGTCTGTTGTGTGTCTGTTGTGTGTCTGTTGTGCATCTGTTGTGTGTTTGTTGTGTGTTTGTTGTGTGTCTGTTGTGTGTCTGTTGTGCGTCTGTTGTGTGTCTGTTGTGTGTTTGTTGTGTGTTTGTTGTCCGTCTGTTGTGTGTCTGTTGTTCATCTGTTGTGTGTTTGTTGTGCGTCTGTTGTGTGTCTGTTGTGCGTCTGTTGTGTGTTTGTTGTGTGTCTGTTGTGTGTTTGTTGTGTGTCTGTTGTGCATCTGTTGTGTGTTTGTTGTGTGTCTGTTGTGTGTTTGTTGTGTGTCTGTTGTGCATCTGTTGTGTGTTTGTTGTGTGTCTGTTGTGCATCTGTTGTGTGTTTGTTGTGCATCTGTTGTGTGTTTGTTGTGTGTCTGTTGTGCATCTGTTGTGTGTTTGTTGTGCATCTGTTGTGTGTTTGTTGTGTGTCTGTTGTGTGTTTGCTGTGTGTCTGTTGTGTGTCTGTTGTGTGTCTGTCCTCTGCAGAGGTCTCTCAGGAAGGTGAAGTTTGCAGTCGTGGAGGACGGCCGTTGGTCAACGAGCAGCAGAAGCGGCGGCGCTGACAGAGGACCCTGAATGCATCACGAGACGTTGAAGCTCCATGTCTGATGGACATGTGTCTGTGTGATTTCTGATCGCTCTAATAAAAGCTCTCATTCTGTGTCCTGCTGCTGTCCATCATCAATCTGATCAGAAGTGTCTCGCACGCTGAGACTCAAACTCTTTGACAAATATGTCCAAAAGACATTTTACACACGCTCCAGACAGCAGCTCTCTTCTACCACCAGGTGGCAGTAAATCCATGTCTCTGCTCAGTGGACATTACAGCTGAGACCGGATGAGACGGACAGAGACGTCAATGATCTGAGTCCCTCAGTCACAGTCTGTCCTGCAAAGACAAAAAGGATGTCTCAGGTTTATAGTCCTGTTAGAAAATGAGGGACAAACTAACCCTATCTTTTTATTTTCCTTCCTTCTTCTCCCGTTAACCATCATGACCCCTCAGACTGATCTGCTGACCCCTTCAGGGGCCCGATGCCCGCGTTGGGAACCAGTGGACCTCCCTCTATGAGGTGGT
>NC_135079.1:492500-502500 GCF_051107435.1 Chaetodon auriga | reverse complement strand
GAGTCTTGTCCTTCATGTAGTTTCAGGATTAAACGTCTTGTTTTGACTGTGGACGCTCGTTTCGAGTCTCGGCCAGCGGCTGCTGAAGCGCTCAGGGGGTCACGAGCTTCACTAACGAGCAGTGAAGCGCCGTCATGGGATGTTCTGAGTGTCGTTTCCTCACAGAGAGACCTTTGACTGCGAGCACGTGGCTTTGTTCAAAGGAGTCTCTAGTTTTTATAAGACCTTTCAGCCCCTGAAGGACGTTTACGTGTCTGTCCTCGCCTCTGAAAGTCTTAACAGTCAGAGTCTCTCAGTGACTCTGCTTTGATGAGCCTTTGTCTTCGATGTCAGGCAGGAAGTGTCCCCCTGGGACAACGAGGCGTTTTGTGTTCTGCTGGAGGCTGAAGCAGGTGGAGACGTGGAAAAACTGGTCCAACAAGGTTTTCTTTCAGGTGCTTCAGGACGTAGAAATGAGTAAGTGGCAGCGCTCCCTGGAGGCTGCTGTCGTCATTACACCCACCGACACGAGGCGCTGGACAGGATGAGCACCGTGATGCACAACACTGTCAACGTGCTCGAGACAAGCATGTCCTGATTGGCTGAGCTGGAGGACAGGTGATGTTCACCTTCTGAGGAGCAGGAACTCAGTCGGAGAATTTGCTCTTTCGTCAGATGTTGTGCTCAAAGTTAACAGTTGGACGTGCAGGTGGAGAAGGTGAAGCTGGAGGAACGGTTCAGCCTGCGGGAGCATGAATGAGTTCAGGAGGAGCTCAGTGTCCTCAAACGGACAAAGAGACATCCTGTGTTGTCTGGTGGCTCAAAGCAAAAGTGCTTCCAGCTATTTCAACAGGCGGCACTCGAAGGCAGCACGAAGGGCGAGGTGTGATCAACAAGGCCTGGACGGCTCAGCAGTCCGTTCAGTACAGAGTCATCACTATTAGTCAATGATAATCAATAATTCTGATGATCATCGTTGATCGTGATGCTTCTGCTGTGAGTCTCAGCCGAGCTGAACGAGGTCTGCTGGCTCCTCGTTCAATTAGTGCACAGTTCGGCGTGACGGCTGAAGGTCGTGACGTCTCCCTGGAGGTCCAGCCTGCGGGGCGGCGAGCGCTCGCTGAGCTGATTTCTGCAGGAACTCACGGCTGAAACGTTTTTTATGGCATGTTGTGGCTTTCAGGAAGCATCAGATCAAGATGCTGCTGCTGTTTGACAAACAGCACGCGGGAAGTGCCACCGTTCAGATAGAACACACAAGCTTCTGGCTCAGAACGAGTGTCTCATGACTGTTTGCACCAGCTGACGTCCCAGACAGGTGAGTTAATTACCTGTGGGAACAGACGTGTCCTGGCAGCGTCTGGATGCGGGCGATCCGTCTTCACGTGGCTCAGAAAGCGTCCTGTGACGTGTTCAGTCTCTCTGACACTCAGTGGACTCTCTTTCTGTCAAACCGCACCCGTGGGACTGTCCACGGAGGACAGATGTCCTGCTGGCAGCTCGGCATCACAGCTGCACTTCAGAGGAACCACAGACGTGCCCGATGTTTTTATTTTGTCTGTAACGAAGCAGCAGCTCTGCTTCAGGGACAATCTGATCAATCTGCCTGATGCATGAGAAGTTTTATATAACCAAAGAAAATAAAATGATTAATTCCTCAGCCAGTGTCTGAAAACAGAGCGTGCGCTGCCAATCCTTGATACGTGTCATCTTACGTAAGGAGAAACTTTCACACCATGCTCCATTCAAAAAAATCTGAATTTACTGCGTGCCTGCTCAGTGGAGGAGAGCTCACGCTGCAGCATGTGACTCATGAAAGTCAACACATCAAATAACTTCATTGAAAATTTGACTGTGATATTTAAAGAAAAAACAGGTTTACAGTTAATTCTTGAACTCTCAGCACAACGTCCCTTCAGTAGCAGTTCTGGAGTTTTTGATCAGATCTCAGTCCTGAATGTGGCCAAAGCAGCGATGGTGTGTGTGAGTGGAGGATCTTCGATTACTGCTGCTTTATCAGTTACTTCTAACTAAGGATCCCACACTGAACTGCACTGCCTGCAGCTTGTAACCTGGTCGGTTAACGAGAGCATTTTAAATGTGTGGTTTCTCAAAGGGAGTTTGGCATGTAATGTGGTTGACCAGATGACAGCAGTCACAGCCGGCTGGATCTGCTCCAACATCAGTCTGACAGGTCAGGAAATGTTACACGACTGTCGGGTCGTGACCTCTGACCTGCGCTGCCTGCAGAGAGGTTATCTGGCCGCGGTCAGTGCTGCAGTGATGCTGAGCCAATGGAGCGTCTGTCTGCCTGCTGTCAGACGGCGTTTGGCTGCGAGCTGCCTGCCCTGTGCTCTAAATCACTCCCATCTTTGACCTGATTACGCTCATTTCTCGCTGCTGCATCTGATTTGAAAACTGGAGGTTTTGCAAAACCAGCACAGACGTTGTTTCTCTTCTAACTCAAATCTTCTCTGGTCGCTGCAGAAGCTGCAGCAGGATCCTAATCTGCTTTCAATTATGGCAGCAGCTAACACACATCTGGAAAAATGAACACACACACACACACACAAAATCATACAGTCTCCTCGGCTGCGTAAAAATGAGAAAAATGTGTCGTCGGAGCCAGGAAGGATGATCCGAATCAGTCAAATCATCCGCCGACAGTGACGGGAGCCTGTCAGACTTGGATCTGGATCTGGAGTCTCTGCTCGGCCAAGTCTCTCTGCGTCTTTCGCCAACAGCCCCGATAAATCGAGCCGGTCTCTGGCTCGACTCAGACAGGAACAGATTCCTCTCAGCCGCGAAGACACAAACACACCTCAGAGCCGAGACAATTCACCCACCGTTCGCCCTTCCAGCGTCTTCTGATTCATGGCCGCCGCCTTCGCTGAGGAGCCGAACCTCAGCGGACAGCGAGACCACAAAGGTCACAGGGTCACGGCGGAGTCTGAGGCTCACAGGCTGGCAGGAAATAAACGCCTGGATCAAGGACACTAAGGCAGAAGCTGTTAGAGTGACAATGATGACGAAGGCTGGAACGCTTCATTCACAGGAAAGCTCTGCGCTTTTCATGGTGGTCTTAAAACCGATAATGA
Source organism: Chaetodon auriga (assembly GCF_051107435.1). Lineage (NCBI taxonomy): Eukaryota > Metazoa > Chordata > Actinopteri > Chaetodontiformes > Chaetodontidae > Chaetodon > Chaetodon auriga. Next base: position 499,423 of record NC_135079.1, on the reverse strand, counting down.
GACGGAGGAGGACGAGACGAGTTTAGACGAGATTCAAGGAGAAGAAACAAGATGAAACAAGATGAAACAAGATGAAACACAAGATGAAACACAAGATGAAACAAGATGAAACAAGATGAAACACAAGATGAAACAAGATGAAACACAAGATGAAACAAGATGAAACAAGATGAAACACAAGATGAAACAAGATGAAACAAGATGAAACACAAGATGAAACAAGATGAAACACAAGATGAAACAAGATGAAACACAAGATGAAACAAGATGAAACAAGATGAAACACAAGATGAAACAAGATGAAACAAGATGAAACACAAGATGAAACAAGATGAAACACAAGATGAAACACAAGATGAAACAAGATGAAACACATATAAAAATATTTATATTAATAATAAAAATATTTAAATACAAGGCTCTGAATTCAACACAGAGACCCTGAATGCACCGCAGAGACCCTGAATGCACCGCAGAGACTCTGAATGCACCACAGAGACACTGAATGCACCACAGAGACCCTGAATGCACCATAGAGACCCTGAATGCACTGCAGAGACCCTGAATGCACCGCAGAGACTCTGAATGCACCACAGAGACCCTGAATGCACCATAGAGACCCTGAATGCACCACAGAGACCCTGAATGCACCGCAGAGAGTTTCAAAGCTCTGAATGTGTCAGCGGTCTTCTTCAGGTGTTTCTGCAGGTCTCTGGACTGTAAATCTGATTTAAAAGCTGTTTGTTCTGACTTTCTGTGTCTTTTTCTAAAACATATAGATTTCTATGATATATACATGTCTGTCTTTGCACAGCTGCTCTTACTTCAGAGGCAGATGGCTTCTGGAGAGCTGCCTGAGTTAAAAGAAACGCTGGAATAGTTGAAGGTCAACTTACTTCTTCTTCTACTGAAATGTGTTTTTTCCCCTGTGACACGGATGAAGTCATTGAGATGATTTAATAGAGGAAGAGTGACGCTCCTTCCTCATATTTCCTGAATCTTTGAACCTTGCTCATTTGGATGATGCATTCACTGTCCCGGATGTCAGTTGAAAGCATGAATTCATCTGTTTCTTCCCTTATCCAGGACGAGCTTCGCTTCCTGCCGCGGTCGTGTCGTTTCTTCATCATCTTGTTTTTTGTCGGCCTTGGCAGCGTTCACAGGCCTTCCAGTCTGTCCGCTGACCTTCCCGATAAAGACTTTAATTGAAACCAGAGGGAGGAGGAGGAGGAGGAGGAGGAGGAGGAGGGGAGAGCTCCTCATCTCGGGGAAATAACACCTCCATGTGTCGACTTCACATTTCAGCAGTTTGACCGAAGTCACAGATGAAGATCGAGGAGCTTCACCAAGACTCAACCAGGAAACATCTTCAGAATGACCGTCCATCACGTTCACTGTGTGTGTGTGTGTGTGTGTGTGTGTGTGTGTGTGTGTGTGTACAAGACAGGACTGTTCTGTCCGTCTCTGCTGTGCTTTGTCCTCAGTGTCATTTCTGTCCACAACCAATCAACCCGATGACGATTGTTCCTCCAGCGTTCGTGGCGTTGACGTGGATTCGGTTGGTCAGGTTCCATTTTTCTGGAAGGCGTTCACAGTATTTTGTCCCTTCACTAACCTGTGGGGAAGGAAAAGGTATCAGGAACACCTGTGTGTGATTTAGTCTCCTCAGTCTTTCTGCTCTGTGGGAAAGTTGAATGTGATTCCAGGCCAGAGGCGCTCGGAGAGGAAACTTCGATTCCAGCCGATCTTTCACTGATCAACTGATTTATGAAACATTTTCCTTCAACTGGAGACTGTCCTACATTTCTGAGGGCCCCTGAAGGGGACATGAACCACTTTCAGGGATTCATGTGGACTGGTTCTACTGGGCAGCTTTCAGGGATTCATGTGGACTGGTTCTACTGGTTTCAGCATGGTGTCTCAGCTGAGTGTCTTCTTCTGTGTTTCAGATCTTCATCTCTGCTTCAACTTCGACACAAAGAACTTCAAGATCTTCTCTGGATCCAAAGAAAACCAGTTTGGTTACACGGTCCAGCAGCACGAGGCAGGAGGACGCCAGTGGTGAGATCACAGTTCTTATTCACGCACAAACCAGTCTGTACTGGTCTGTCTACATTCACAGAAACCAGTCCAGAAACCAGGTTTTTAATGTGTCTTAATGGTTTTTCAGCAGGAATGTAAACCAGTCAACTGGTTTCTGTTTGATGTAACTGACGTTTGTCCGAAACGTCCCTCCTTCATCATCATCATCATCATCATCATCATCATCATCATCATTGAGCTTTTAGTTTGACCATATTTCCTTTAACCTTCCGTCTCTGGAAGGCCTCTGTCCCTCGTCCCCTGACTCTGCCTCTGTCCCTCGTCCCCTGTCTCGGCCTCTGTCCCTCGTCCCCTCGCTCGGCCTCTGTCCCTCGTCCCCTAGCTCGGCCTCTGTCCCTCGTCCCCTCGCTCGGCCTCTGTCCCTCGTCCCCTCGCTCGGCCTCTGTCCCTCGTCCCCTCACTCAGCCTCTGTCCCTCGTCCCCTTGCTTGGCCTCTGTCCCTCGTCCCCTCACTCAGCCTCTGTCCCTCGTCCCCTTGCTTGGCCTCTGTCCCTCGTCCCCTGACTCTGCCTCTGTCCCTCGTCCCCTCGCTCGGCCTCTGTCCCTCGTCCCCTGACTCTGCCTCTGTCCCTCGTCCCCTCGCTCGGCCTCTGTCCCTCGTCCCTGCAGGTGAAGACGGTTCAGATGAAAATGTCTGCTGGTTTCAGGATGCATTGGCGGCTGCGGCCGTCGAAGCAGAGCTCGGTGTTCTGGGAAAGCGAGTTAAAACCTTCCAGGAGAGCTGCTCGTTGGTTTCTGTCTCTGTGCTGCGTGTCGGTGAATCATGTTGAGACGTCAGAATCGTGTTGGGACGACACATTTTCCATCGATGCGTCTGACGAGTGAACAGACCTGCAGAGCCGCCGGCGTGTTTCGCTCCTTCCTGCCGTAAATCAGCATTTCATGATGTCGATCTGACCCGAGGCCACGCGGTGCGTTACCGTCGACTTCCCATGAGCTCACAGGTTCCTGGACGGTTTGTCCTTGGCTGTCCATCAGTCTGCTGAGACTTTGTCTCGTCTCTTGTCTCTCATTCTTCATCTTTGTTTCCAACCTGCTGCTGGATCCTCAAATACCAGCAAACGCATCTAAAACCTCCAAAGACAACAGGTGAGATCACATGATGAGATCAGATGAAATATGTGTCGTCATCTCAGATAATCTCACTTAATCTAATCCCAACTCTTCTCCCATCTCTGTACACCACATGCTTTATAGTCAGATTAACAGTTCTTGATCTAATCTGATCTAATCTGAGATTTAAATGAGATCTGTTTGGATCAGTTTAATCTCAGTTCTTCTCATTTCTTCTCTCTTCTGTGCATCGTGTCTCTTCTGGTCTAACGTGGGTCAGTTCAGGTCAGGACCCACAAAACCAAAACCTTCTAGTTCTGGTTCTGAACCACAAACACCATCAGTGATCAATACACGTGCAGCCTGTGTGTCTCAGGACAGTGGATTAATTAATCCTTCATGTCATAATCTGCTCTCAGTAAATCCTCAAACAAACCACAAGCCGAGACCCCAAAGTCTGACGGTGTAGTGTAATCTGTAGTGTAATCTGTAATGGAGTGTAATCTGTAGTGTAATCTGTAATGCATAGTAATCTGTAGTGTAATCTGTAGTGTAGTGTAATCTGTAGCGTAATTTGTAGTGTAGTGTAAACTGGAGTGTAATGTAATCTGTAATGTAATCTGTAGTGTAATGTAATCTGTAGTGTAGTGTAAACTGGAGTGTAACGTAATCTGTAGTGTAATGTAATCTGTAGTGTAATCTGTAGTGTAATGTAATCTGTAGTGTAGTGTAAACTGGAGTGTAACGTAATCTGTAGTGTAATGTAATCTGTAGTGTAGTGTAATCTGTAGTGTAATCTGTAGTGTAATGTAATCTGTAGTGTAGTGTAATCTGTAGTGTAGTGTAATCTGGAGTGTAATCTGTAGTGTAGTGTAATCTGGAGTGTAATCTGTAGTGTAGTGTAATCTGGAGTGTAATGTAATCTGTAGTGTAATCTGTAGTGTAATGTAATCTGTAGTGTAGTGTAAACTGGAGTGTAACGTAATCTGTAGTGTAATGTAATCTGTAGTGTAATGTAATCTGTAGTGTAGTGTAAACTGGAGTGTAATCTGTAGTGTAGTGTAATCTGTAGTGTAGTGTAATCTGGAGTGTAATCTGTAGTGTAGTGTAATGTGGGGCTCTGAGGGCAGCCGGACTGAAGCGATCACATGAAGTCATGTGACACACGGCTGCTGTCGTCCTTCTGTCTGCGGCTGCAGGTAAGAACCTTCCCGGCTCTCAGTCTCGCTCTTTAATCTGGAAACGTTCAGCCGTCATGATTCCTCGCAGTCTTCCAGGATTACAAACTCCGTCCGTCTTTGAAGTCGCAGGTAAATAAGTGGAAAGTATTCGGTTTGTCTTCTGCTGCGTCCTGAGGCGGAGCGGCGGATCTGGAAACTATGTGTTGTGGTTTGTTATTCCCCAGCCCCCCTCTGGGAAGCCCATCAGTCTGAGCGTGTGTGTGTGTGTGTGTGTGTGTGTGTGTGTGTGTGTGTGTGTGTGTGTGTGTGTGTGTGTGTGTGCGTGTGTGTGAAGGGGATCTGGTTGTTTTTCTTCACAGACTGGTGACATTTACGTTTCAGGTGTGGACTGGTGCTGTTGTCAGACGTCTTCTCTGCTCCGTGTCTTTCACCCGCGGTGACCTCTGACCCCTCACTCCTCACAGCTGTCAGTGTGGCGGCTTGTGACCAGTTTCCAGCAGAACCCACATAAAGACGTTCTGTGTGTGCATGCGCTTGGCTGAGGATGTTGACGTGTGTCCTGCAGGTCAAACCCGTTGACCTGCGTCGTCCTTTAAGGTCAAACCTCCGACGCTGTTTGATCTCCGAGTCTGCGTGGTCTGTGTGTGTGTGTGTGTGTGTGTGTGTGTGTGTGTGTGTGTGTGTGTGTGTGTGTGTGGCCTGCTTTGACCAGTCCTCAGGCTGCTCTGCTGACACGGCAGACGAGCTGAGGCTCTTCCTTGCAGTGTTTGGTTGGTTTAGTGTTTTCAGACTCATGCTTTGTCAAACTGAAGAGGAGGAAGGTGAAGCCTTCGTCCCGACAGTCGCAGCAGCAGCAGCTCTGAAAAGTCTTCAGCTGATGACGGAGGTACAGGTGGGAGGTTTTCCAGCACCTGCTGAGGTAATGATGGGCATGACGGATGGTGTCACGGCCGCGTCTGCTGGGCGCTGCTGCAGGCCGCAGGATGTGGACTCTTTGGGATGTGGTTGCTCTCCGCCCGTTTGATGTGGAGCGACACACATTAGCAGATTGGAGGTTAGCGCTCTACTATGGCATCTGCTCCGGTACGTGACTCAGCCTGTTCCAGGAACAGCCGTCCAGGCCCCATGTGGTGAGTTTACTGGGGTTAACGCTAACAATGTGAGAGCAGTGCTGCTGAAAGACAGCCGACGTCTGACAGCAGGACGGCAAAGAGACTGCAGCAAAGACATCAGCACGTCTGTCCGAGTCAGACTGGACCGGTTCACGCTGCAGGACGCAGGCTGGACTCAGTCTGTCCTCATGTCCTCAGGGACACCTGAAGTCCCGACTCATGTCCTCAGTGACACCTGAAGTCTGTTCTCATGTCCTCAGGGACACCTGACGTCCGACTCATGTCCTCAGTGACACCTGAAGTCCGTCCTCATGTCCTCAGTGACACCTGAAGTCTGTCCTCATGTCCTTAGCGACACCTGAAGTCCGTCCTCATGTCCTCAGTGACACCTGAAGTCCGTTCTCATGTCCTCAGGGACACCTGAAGTCCCGACTCATGTCCTCAGTGACACCAGAAGTCCATCCTCATGTCCTCAGTGACACCTGAAGTCCGTCCTCATGTCCTCAGTGACACCTGAAGTCTGTCCTCATGTCCTCAGTGACACCTGAAGTCCGTTCTCATGTCCTCAGTGACACCTGAAGTCCCGACTCATGTCCTCAGTGACACCAGAAGTCCATCCTCATGTCCTCAGTGACACCTGAAGTCCGTCCTCATGTCCTGAGTGACACCTGAAGTCCGTCCTCATGTCCTCAGTGACACTTGAAGTCTCTCCTCATGTCCTCAGTGACGCCTGAAGTCCGTCCACATGTCCTCAGTGACACCTGAAGTCCGTCCTCATGTCCTCAGTGACACCTGAAGTCCGTCCACATGTCCTCAGTGACACCTGAAGTCCGTTCTGCAGCTGCTTAGTCTGAACACACTGAAGCACTGTTCAAATTCAGCGTCTCAGAGATGAACTTCACACTTTCATCACATTAATCTGTGGATTGTTTCTTGATCTCTGATCCATAAAGTGTCAAAAAGTCCCTCACAGTTTTTACTTTCTGATAAAGCAAACCTCCAAGAATAAGAGAGAAAGTTTGCTGAACCTGACACTCTGAGAGTGTTTGACAGAGACTGTTTGGGCGACTCTTCGTAGATGCAGCCTGCAGAAAAAAGCTGGATTTGAGGTGGAAAGTTCCTTCCAGGCTCTGAGCTGCACTAAGAACGACCTGTGATGATCTGAGCAGGACGGTGTGGAGTGCTTAAAGAGAAAGAAATATTCACTGCTGGCTTGGACTCGGGTCTCCTGCACTGTTACTCTGAGCTTCTCTGAATGAAGAGCACAAACTGAACTGCAGCGAAGGAACAGCTGAGGCTGAAGGTGAGAGTCCTGCAGGACAGGTGTTCATGATGAGGGACAGGGAGCAGGTGCACAGGTGGGTCTGACCATCAGCTGATGACGTCTGAGAGGATAAAACTCATCAAAACTGTGAATGTGAGAAATATTCAGATTCTGCTTTGTTCATATTTTCTCAGCATGATGATTTTATCC
>NC_135079.1:455000-487500 GCF_051107435.1 Chaetodon auriga | reverse complement strand
ATTTCTTCAACGTGACTGACGAGTCGGCGCTGAAGGACATCGTGGACGCGCTGGGAGAGAGGATTTTCTCTCTGGAAGGTCAGCCGACCCTCTGCAAGTTAAACCTCTGTTGATGTCTGAGGATGAATTTAGTGATTTTGATATTTTTCTTCTAGCAGGTTTTATGGCTAAAATGTGTGATCAAATGAATCTGGCTTTGTTTCCCGATGCTGTGGTCCTGCAGAGCCGGCAGGCGTCTTTCAGCTCACTGTTTCACAAACCAGACTTTATGTCTCGAATCTTATTGATCCTGTTTTCCGGCAGCAGCGCAGTCAGAGAGGAGCTGGTGAACTTAGAGTGGTGAAACACATCTGGAGCCAGATATTTGAGGAGTTGGTAGAGACCAAAAACAGAGCTAAAAGAGAGAGAACACCGGACGACATTCATCAGGTGACACAGACATCATCCAGTGGGAGGTTCATGTTGCTCTGTAATGAGCAGCTGTTCAAATGTCAACATACATGAAACATATCAGCTTTATCAGGTGATAATGTTTCATTTGTGTTTTTGGCTCGTGGTGCTGCCCCCAAGTGGCCAAAAAATGAATTCTGCAGGTTTGGAATTAGCTGTCAGAATGTTTTCTTGAGTTGAATTTCAGAGAAGTTATTTTGTGGTTTGGTCCTGAACCCCTGAGAAATCTCTCCCACTCTTTATGTTCGTCAGTCGCTGATGCTCCACTTTCCTTCTTTCCTCGTTTTAAGCTCCCTTGGTTCAGTCTGCTCATGTCTGCTTTCACTTTAAACGGGTCAGATGGACCTGCAACAACAACAACAACAACAACAACAACAACAACTCTGATTCCAGAAAAGTTCAGACCAGACTTTGTTGGAATCAGGGTTGTAAGTACATTAACTCAATTTCTTTCTACTACTTTAAATTTCTACTTTCACTGCATTTTGAAGGCAAATGTTGTACTTTTACCCTTCAACATTTATTTGACAGCTTGAGTTACTTTGCATATTATGATCCAGTAATGTAATATAATTTTCAGCCATGTGCTGAAATAGCCATCTTGTATAGTGAGTACTTTTACTTTGGGTACTTTAAGTAAGTATTTTTACACTGTGGCCTTCTTAATTTCACTTAAGGAAGGTGAGTTGTTCTTCCACCGCCGTCAGACCTTTTCTGTGCAGAGAGCTCTAATGTGATTTCCAGTGAGATCAGCAGTGCTGGCACCGCTGGCCCAGTTTTAACTGGCATCCATTAAACGTGAGAGTAAGGCAGCGATGCTGTCTGTGTTTGTGTGTTGCAGGAACCAGCAGTCAGGGTCGAGGCTTTGGTCTGCAGATGGCTCAGGCTGGTTTCTCCTCACATTTAGTCAAAGTGAGTCGCTCACAGTCATTTTTCCTTCAGAGTTCTGTTGAAGTTTACAGAGACTCAGTGTTGATGTAAAATGATCCGTGATGATGATGAATCCAACGTTCTGTCTCTCTGTTCTTTGACTCACCAGTGATCACACTGAACTGTAAAGAGGAGACGCAGCTCTGTTGGATGACTTCAATTATACACTTCACTAAAGTGTAGTTCATTATTTTAATGTGATATTTCCAAAGATCTGTCCGCACATGATCAAGAATGATTACCGTGTCCTCAGATTACTGCAGGGTAACACCCGGATTTAGACTTTTACTGGTAGAAATTAGGGACTCGGCAGGTTTAAGTTTCGAGCTGCTTTTGGTAACAAGTTTGGATTTTCCTCCAGTTTTCTCCAGAGAAGCAAACCGTCATCCAACAAAATCAAGTGAAGGCAGGAGCAGAGTTGTGTATTTAATCGATTCTCATTCCAACAGAAACACAGCCGGCAAAAGATCAAACTCTCAACTTGTGAAATCAGTATCATCCTTAACCATCCAGTATCAGTCTGGTCCCGGTCCTGGTCCTGGTCCTGGTCCTGGTCCTGGTCCTGGTCCTGGTCCAGGTCCTGGCAGCTGTCTGAAGCTGCAGAATAAGACGCTTCTAGAAATATTTCTGTTGTTTCTCGTCCAGGGCAAAATCATTTTCGACTGAATTCCAGCGTCAGGGAGTGAAAATGGTGTCGTGGAAACTCTCTATGTGTAACACAGAGCAGATGGTTTTCCTGAACGTGAAGCTTCCAGTAAAACTCTCTCACACATCAGTCCACGCAGGAGCACACGGCAGCAGACTTCAGCCCGTAAACACACAGATACACAGGCACTCATTAACAATGATGCAAACCGTCTCAGACGCAGACAAATATGTGAAGAGTTTCCTGCTCCTCAGTCGCAGGATTAAAAGGTAAAATGTGAAATCAGGTCGAAGTCAGTCTGATGTGGAAAACAGACGACACAGTATCATCTGTGACCATCCTCCTCTTCCTCCTACACGATTACAAAAGCAGCGTTTTGACATTTAACAGTGAATGTGCAGATCCAGAGTCAGTCCATGTGCACCTCAGGTCCTGCAGGCTGGAAGCTTTGTGCCGCTGCTGTCGCCAAAGATTTGGTCATTCGCTGGTCGTCAAGTCGCTGGCCCAAAGAGACGATGACTCAGCGCTTTAATAGCTTTAATATCTGGACTTTACGAGCGCCCCAGTTCATCTGGGTGTGCGTCTCGCTGCACACACTTTGTGAGACAGTTCTGATGGCTGGGCTGAGTTCAGTGTCTGGAAATTATACTTATTAATTATTGTTATTCTTTTTACTAACAATGACAAAATTAGCGGGATTATGAGCTTTGTCCATCCACCACCTTTGGTTACGAGGTCTGAAGAGAGGCAAGAGGTCTGGAGCATCAAAGTGAGACCTGAACTTGACATTTTGGTAAATAAACTTACTCTCTTACTGTGGCAGCTGCTGCCGTAGCTTCACGCGTGGAGTGTGGCATCAACGTTCTCACCTAACTGTCGGAAAGAAACGATGAACTTCACATGGAACTATTTGAGATCTGATCGGACTGAGACGGATTCTTAATGCCAAATGAGGCTTGAAGCCTTTCAGTAAGAAGAAAGAGAAAAGGTTGTATCAGAGTAATTGAAAGCACTGGAGCCCAGTTCATCCTGATAAGAGCAGCTCACTGGGCCGACACATGTGGAGTGGAACGAAGAACATTCCCTCACGTTCTCTGTTTACGAGCTAATTTGAGACACATTTCCTTTAGTATTTCCACTTAAAGCTACTCTGTACTTCTACTCCACAATAACTGTACTTTTTACTTGACTCCAACAATCAGTCACTTCACTGGTTAAGCTTTCGTTTCCAGCATATGTGACAATGTGAGCATCAAACATGGCGTCAGTTTGTCAGTGACTGACGGATTCGTTCAGTAACAAACACATGAACATGACCAGGTTTCAACGCTGGGACGTCCTCCTGCTCTTTGAATACTTTTCATGTTATATACTATACACGTGACACTTCAGACATGCTGTGTTATCTCCATTGAAATCCCAGTTTTCCCTTCAGGATGGTATTCTGCTTGGGGCGGTGGGCGCTTACGACTGGAACGGTGCTGTGCTGAAAGAGACTAAACATGGAAAAGTGGTTCCACCGAAATCCTCCTACAAGGTCGAGTTTCCAGAGGAGTTAAAGAACCACGGAGCCTATCTGGGTAACGACATGCAGGATTAAAAGCCCCTAGTACTCTTCCCTCTCTTCTTATATTTGTGTCTTGTGTCTTTTTGAGTTTGATGCCTCATTAATTTGATAGTTACAGCATTTGATGAACCGCTTGTTTGAGCTTTGCCATTAGCAGTCATTCAAACTGAGGGTGGAACTGCTGGAAAGGCCCAACGGTCTTTGAATCCTGAAGTTTGACCTGTTTGAGTGCACTGCAAGTGGACAAGTGGGAACTTGGGAAGAATAGGGGAAGTCAGGGGGGTCAGCAGAATCATTTGGGCTCATCTTTTGCCAACCATGAATATTAAAACAGGAAGTGGCCAAAATGCTGGACATGCAGTTTAAGGAGCTGACCTCCATCACCATCTTTAGTTACCTGTGAAAGAATCATAGAAGAAAACTTCTGGGTCGTATCACTGCCCGTTGGTCCATTTCTGTGTCTTTCCTGGTTTCAGGTTACTCAGTGGGCTCACTCATTTCGTCTCGCGGCGCTCAGCTCTACGTGGCCGGAGCTCCGAGGTTCAACCACACCGGCAAGGTCATCGTCTTCACCCTGAAGAACACCGGAAACCTGACCATCCTGCAGGCACTGCTGGGAGAGCAGGTCACACACTCACAGAAGCATGTCGATATCACACCTTTGTCTGTGTCCACACATGTGAGACACGGCTGTCTCCATGATGATCAGACTGTTGCCCCTGGCACAGCTCTCAGTAAAACAGGACCATCCACTGATCTGATGGGACTGACGGTTCTTCTGAACGTTCTCCCAGAGAGATTTCGGTACATTCGGTCAAGCGTGAAAGCTCAAAACTAAAAGTGACTCATGGTACAAAACCTTCACCTGGTTCATCTTCGTCTTATCAAATGAGAGATGCACTTAGCGTGGACCATGAAACGATGTCCAAGATGCTGGTCTGAGATCAGTTCAGGTGGGACATGATTACGTTTCTGTGCAGTTATAATTCAGTCGTCACACTCTCAGGACGTCATGTGCTCATGTCAACGTCCACTGAACTGAGGGAAGACAATCAAACTGGGACAGTCAGAACAGCCTTAATCTGTCCATCTCTACTTCATAATGCTCTAAATATACAATACAGTGTATAGTATACACAAATATACACGTTTGTCACGTTGTGTGTTCTTTTCCAGATCGGTTCATATTTCGGCTGTGAGCTGTTATCCATGGATGTAGACAGCGATGGACAGACGGATGTCCTCCTGGTGGCAGCACCCATGTTCTACAGCCAGGGCTGGGAAAGAGGGAAGGTCTACATCTATGCTGTTACACCACAGGTAGACACACAGGTACCCACACACAGGGTCACCACAGGTACGCACACACAGGGTCACCACAGGTACGCACACACAGGGTCACCACAGGTACCCACACACAGGGTCACCACAGGTACACACACACAGGGTCACCACAGGTACCCACACACAGTGTCACCACAGGTACGCACACACAGGGTCACCATAGGTACGCACACACAGGGTCACCACAGGTACGCACACACAGTGTCACCACAGGTACGCACACACAGGGTCACCACAGGTACGCACACACAGGGTCACCACAGGTACACACACACAGGGTCACCACAGGTACACACACACAGGGTCACCACAGGTACGCACACAGGTATACACACACAGGGTCACCACAGGTACGCACACAGGTACGCACACACAGGGTCACCACAGGTACCCACACACAGGGTCACCACAGGTACACACACACAGGGTCACCACAGGTACGCACACACAGTGTCACCACAGGTACGCACACACAGGGTCACCACAGGTACCCACACACAGTGTCACCACAGGTACGCACACACAGGGTCACCACAGGTACGCACACACAGGGTCACCACAGGTACCCACACACAGTGTCACCACAGGTACGCACACACAGGGTCACCACAGGTACGCACACACAGGGTCACCACAGGTACGCACACACAGGGTCACCACAGGTACACACACACAGGGTCACCACAGGTACCCACACACAGTGTCACCACAGGTACGCACACACAGGGTCACCACAGGTACCCACACACAGTGTCACCACAGGTACGCACACACAGGGTCACCACAGGTACGCACACACAGGGTCACCACAGGTACGCACACACAGGGTCACCACAGGTACCCACACACAGTGTCACCACAGGTACGCACACACAGGGTCACCACAGGTACGCACACACAGGGTCACCACAGGTACGCACACACAGGGTCACCACAGGTACACACACACAGGGTCACCACAGGTACCCACACACAGTGTCACCACAGGTACGCACACACAGGGTCACCACAGGTACGCACACACAGGGTCACCACAGGTACACACACACAGGGTCACCACAGGTACGCACACAGGTATACACACACAGGGTCACCACAGGTACGCACACAGGTACGCACACACAGGGTCACCACAGGTACCCACACACAGTGTCACCACAGGTACGCACACACAGGGTCACCACAGGTACGCACACACAGGGTCACCACAGGTACGCACACACAGGGTCACCACAGGTACACACACACAGGGTCACCACAGGTACCCACACACAGTGTCACCACAGGTACGCACACACAGGGTCACCACAGGTACGCACACACAGGGTCACCACAGGTACACACACACAGGGTCACCACAGGTACGCACACAGGTATACACACACAGGGTCACCACACACAGGGTCACCACAGGTGCACACGCACAGGTACACACAGGTACTGCTGCAGTTGGTTTAGCAGCTCAGGACCTCCAAAGGCTTCACATCATGGGGACATCTCTTAAAGATACAGGACGAACGTGGAGCAAAACAAATCTAAAGTAAACCGTCTCCCTCCAGACATCACTCATCCTGCAGGGGGCGCTGGAGGTTTCTGACCGCACTCAGAACTCCCGGCTGGGTTCGTCATTGGCCCAGATACCCGACATGAACGGGGACGGGTTCAGGGAGTTGGTGGTGGGAGCGCCGCTGGAGGACGACCACCAGGGGGCGGTCTACGTGTTTTATGGTCAAGACAAAAGCATCCAGCTCCAGTACAGACAGGTGACAGATGCTGAACCAGTTCAGTCAAAGAGAAGGAATCTGAACAGGAGCACAAATAATCACTTCATTCTCTCACTTTGCTTCTCCAGCGTCTGTCTGCAGCTGCGTTTTCTGCAGGTCTGAAGTATTTCGGTCAAAGTGTTCACGGCGTTCTGGACGTCAATGGAGACGGGCTCGTCGACCTCGCAGTGGGAGCGCTGGGAGCTGCTGTCATCATCTGGTCAGACTGTCACGCAGACACACACACACACACACACACACACACACACACACACACACACAGTTGTAATCATATTTGTTGATCCTCTGACTTCTCATCGAGCGCCATCATCAGACCAGAACAAGTTTGGTTTATCACCTGCAGAACTAATGACGTTCGGCCTCCACTGTTGGCAAATGTTAGCATGCTAACTTGCTATAGTAACATGGTGAACATAGTAAACATTACACTTGCTAAACATCAGCATATTAGCATTTTCATAGTTAGCATGTTGATGTCAGCATTTTACCTCACAGCACTGCTGTAAGTGCAGCCTTCATTTAGTCCCGGGAGACTTCACGCCTCATCGTAACCTCCCAGAGTTAACTTGAACCTTCATGGCGTGCTCCCTCCTCCAGGTCCCGTGGCGTGGTGCGGATTCAGGCCAAGCTGATCTTTGAACCTGAGAAGGTCAACATCTTTAACAAAGACTGTCGGCGAGGAGGGAAAGAGGTCACCTGCATGTCTGTTACCGTCTGTCTGAGTCTGGACTCCAGGACCAAGGCCAGGACCAAGACCAGGACAGATGTTGGTAGGTGTTCGGCACACGGTTCTTTCATAAGATGGTAAAATCCTGTCTTGGTCTCTTTCATGCACAGCAGAGAATAATGCGTCTAAGGCGAGGTTACCAAACCTGGACAAGGTGGTCTTCTGGCACAGGGCCTCAAGCGGTAGCAGGTGTATTTTAGGACTCATATCCAATGAGAGGCCCCTCTCTGAACAGGGTGGCCCTGTAGTGTATTGTTGGCCCAGGACCCCCAGTGAGATAATCCATGTTTATGCTCCATGATGTTTTATTTCCGAGGAGTCTGATGGAAGAATGGCGCTTGTTTTTCACTCCTCTGTCGCCCTCATTGACTTTCTCTCAGTTGCGGCTCCACCCACCTGAACATTGTTCTCCAGTTTCCCTGTAGATGTCAGAATGGGCACCGTCCTTGTTTCTTGGTGATTGTGGTAAACAAAGAATAACAGAAACGCACCGTGAATTAACATCAGTGAAGAAGTGTCAAAGCAAACCCGCAGTGTCCGACGCTGAACTCACATTTGGACTCAAATAAATAAACTTGATGTAAAAACCTAATTTGTGCCGAGGAACAAAGTTCACAGTGACGACACTTTGAGCGTGTGTGCACTCGGTTTGCTGCGTTTCATCATGAGATCATGCTGGAGCTGATGTTACTTGGCCGGTCGTGGTGTGACTGGACTCGAACACTCCTAACAGCCAGTGTTTGAGCGTCAGCTCCCAGCTGCTCAGCAGCAGGTCGAGGCCTACCTGGCAGCTTCCACTGTGAAGACGTGGAGGTGAATGTTGGACGTTGTCAGATAAATGAAGGGAAGCGGTTGCCTCTACAGATGAAACCAGCTTTTCGGGACGTTTGAGACGAAGCCATCAGGGTCATCCAGATGTTTGGTGTTTCAGTCTGTGCATGGCAAAGTCTTGTTGTGGCCTCTTCCTCGCAGCAGATTTCCCTCAGTGCTCCGTGAAGCCGTTGTCGTGTCTCTGTGTAATTGGCTTCAGATGTGTGGGCCGGCTGCATGGAAACCTCGCTAACATGCTAACTCCAGCCAGCCGCCGTTAAACTGTGTCACTCCTCCTCCTCCATCACTTCATACCTTCATACCTTCCTCTCTCTGCATCAGCTCCTCATCCTCCCCCCGATCATCTGGACTGGATTAGACACACACACACACACACACACACAAACACACACACACACACACACACACACACACACACACACAGAGGCAGAGATGCATGCATGCACACACGCCAGCACTCCACACGGTATCAAACGAACACGCTTCAGCAGACAGATAGAGGACAGAAGCCACGGCTGACGACATGTGAGGCTTTGTTCGAAGATGAACTCGGTTGGTTTGTTTGTGTGTGTGCAGACGTGGCGTTTCGAGCGGAGCGGCTTACCTCAGCTCTCTGAACGCTCATAAATCAAAACCCAGCTTCAGTTGTTAAACACATGAGAATGAGCTCTGCAGTCCAATAACTAATAAGGAAGCGAGGAAGGCGTCACTTCAAGAATCAATAACAAAGAACAAAGTATGGCAGCAGTAATGAGGAGCACAGCTGATTGCACTGCTGTGGCTCTGTGTTCAGGCTCAATGTGCATTTTATTTGGAGTTAAGAGCAGAGTTTAGGGATGTGCCACGTCGCCTCACTGATAATCAGCATCAGACAAACAGTCCGTGTGCTGCAGCTGCTCTGCAGGACACTGATGAAACACTCATTCACACGCAGACACTCTTCTTCACCTTCACAGACACGCTCACAACTGTCCTCGTCACCGCTGATGACAAGTGTCGACAACATGTGTCTCATTTTTTACCTGCCGCCAACAACAGGTGTCCTCAGGTGTCCTCTTTGCAGCAGATTTCAGTTCATTTTGACTGTCTCTGGATCAGCTTCTGCTTCTTCTAAATGCACCCAAAGCAGTATGTCTCGCTGTTGTTTCCTGTCGCAGGATTCCGCTTCTCAAAAAGACAGAATAAAACATGGAGGGTGTCCTGATGCTGGAGGACACAAAGACAATGCTGTGTCTCTAGTCTGAGTCCAAACATGTCAGCGGAAACACAGAATAAATCGTGTGTCCAGTGGATGGAAACACTGATGCCTCTATGTTTTAATTCAACCTCCCATACTTCCCTGAAAGACCCGTAAAGTCTGCTCGCTGCATGTTTACAGCGTTGTTGTGCTGCATATGAGCCTCCTTCAAGCCCCTGTGTCCTCCTCCTCCTCCTCCTCCTCCTCCTCCTCCAGCTGTTTGGTTCAGCCTGCTCCTGGATGAGAGGCGTTTTCCTCCTCGAGCTGTTCTGGACGAATCAGATCGACAGCAGCGCCGGAGTCTGTTTCTGCCGGCTGGAGGTCAGAGCTGCCAACGTCTCGGCTTCTCCATCCAGGTCGGAATGCCACACACACACACACACACACACACACACACACACACACACACACATTAAACTCACAAACTGTCACTGTCAATCACTGGAACATCGCTCACACGTTGACGTTTCTTTGAACAGGAGACGACTGATTATGGACGTCCCATCGTGGTTGTCCTGGAGACGGGGCTGCAGAGTCCAGACGAGGGTCCGGTGTTGGACCCGGACTGGCCGAACGTCCTGAGGAGCGAGGTGAGAGTCTGGCATGACTTAAAAAACACTGAAATAAGAATAAACAAATCCATAAAAACTTGATTCAGGGTGAGTTTTTTGAGTGATTTTCTTTCTCTGGCGCCACCTTGAGGTCGATTTTGTTAAAAGTCTCAACATCTGGAGGAGGATTGTGATGAAATGTGCTTCAGACGTTCATGTTCCTTCAGGATGAACTCTTTGGCTCACATCAAAGTGTCTCATCGCGGAGAATTGAAAGGGTCCTTGTTTGTTGCCGTAGCTTCCCTTCTGGAACGGCTGTGAGCAGGAAGAAACCTGCGTCCCCGACCTCGTCCTCCACAGTCACACCGACCTCCTGGATGTTCAGTGAGTAGCAGCTGGTCTTTAGAAACACACACACGTTGTTATCATCACGTATGTTCTGACGCCGCTGGCCGTCTCTGTGCTTCACCTGAAGGCAGTTCTGCAGCTCCGACCGATCCGCCTGGTCGCTCTGCAGCCATCAGGGGGCGTCAGAGCGCTCCGTGTACGTGGTGGAGACCGGCCGCAGGGCGATGTTGGTGTTTGCTCGACTGGAGAATCAGGGAGAAAATGCTTATGGAGCTGCCATCCACATCTCCACCTCCTCCAACCTCCTATTCTCCAGCCTCATAGTCAAGGTGTCCTCATGCTCTTTCATTCGATGAGAAACAATCACAATAAGGAGCGTTTGTTCGTCTCCTGTCTGACAGAAAACATACGTTCAGCCTGATGGCAGCACTTTCTTTAATCCAAGACAAGTTTCTCCTCCGGGAGACGATGAAGTGGCCTTAAGCTGACCCTCACATTTTGAGCTTTCTAACTCTGAGACAGAAAACTCTCCCAGGTGAGTACTGATGCCAATGCTTGTGACCCCCAAGTCCGTCCCTCTTAAAGAGTTGGGGGCCGGGTGGCACACGGACCACCACCCACCACTGCTGCCTAATTCCCAGCAGAGCATCGGTCCTCTGAGACTCAGCGACCTGTGGGAACGCGACAGGAAATGTTCTGCTTTATGGTTTTGGATCAATTCACCTACAATGTCTATATTTACTGCAACCACTAAGTGTGACTCGATGACTCAGCAGGCTCCTCCCCCTCCTCACAGGACCAATCAGATCTTCAGATTGACTGTTACTCTGACGACAGACTGGCCAATCAGAGGAGCTGCAACATCAGCGCTCCGTTCATGAAGTCCATGTCCCAGGTAGGTGCAGCGTCCGTCCTCCAGTCCTGATGCAGACTGATATACTGCTAACACCTGATCAATACCTCAGCTTTATGTTTATCTGTACAGATAACCCTAACCCTAACAGCACTCTGCTGACTGGAACGTTTCCTGGATCTTTCCTGTGATGAGTGTTGGCGTCACTGCTCGCTCATTCAGTGTCCGTTCAGACCACATGATGTCAGACTTTCAGGTGTTTTTACAGCCTGCATTACAAACTGTGGACGCTGGAAGACGTGAACATTTACGGTCAGTCACGTCTGAAGAGACTTCACTCAGGTGCATTATGGGACATGTAGGCTCCAGTGTTGTTGGTGATTGGCTCACACTGTCTTTGTGTGTAGTCAGTGAGTGAGTACTTTAAGTCTGGAGTATTTTCAGAGAGGATACTCTTGTTATTGACGTACGTTTTCCTCAGACGTGAAGCAGAGAGCGGTGAGTGTCCGTGTGCTGGACGTCTACCTGTGGACAGACACACAGGTGTTATTAGACCATCACACTAATGATGGTGATTAAACAGAGCGGGAATACGCTTCAACTGACGCCCACTGACTGAAATCCTTCATTAGCCTAACGACCGTCCTGTAGACATGATCACGGCCCCACCCTTCACTGTGAGGCCCCCGAGGGCCCGCTCCACAGATGCCTGTCTATATAAAGTGCGGTTTATAGGTCCAGACCGCGGTTCACATTATTGTCGGCTTCCTCTGAGCTGCTGGATCAGGTGAGACGCAGCCGGAGGGAAGACATGAGGCTCAGTCTGCTCGAGACCTTCAGAGACGTTCAGAGATGTTTCTTAAGTAAAAGTATGACAGTATAATGAGGAGAATGTACTTGAAGTACTGACAGTAAAAGTACTGAGTGCAGTTTAGTGTCTCCTGTGTCTGCTGTCCTCTTGTCTCTGGTCTCTGCAGATCATTGTGTCTCTGTGTCTGTTGTCCTCTTGTCTCTGGTCTTTAGATTATTGTGTCTCTGTGTCTGTTGTCCTCTTGTCTCTGGTCTTTAGATCATTGTGTCTCTGTGTCTGTTGTCCTCTTGTCTCTGGTCTTTAGATCATTGTGTCTCTGTGTCTGTTGTCCTCTTGTCTCTGGTCTCTGTAGATCATTGTGTCTCTGTGTCTGTTGTCCTCTTGTCTCTGGTCTTTAGATCATTGTGTCTCTGTGTCTGTTGTCCTCTTGTCTCTGGTCTTTAGATCATTGTGTCTCTGTGTCTGTTGTCCTCTTGTCTCTGGTCTCTTTAGATCATTGTGTCTCTGTGTCTGTTGTCCTCTTGTCTCTGGTCTCTTTAGATCATTGTGTCTCTGTGTCTGTTGTCCTCTTGTCTCTGGTCTCTGTAGATCATTGTGTCTCTGTGTCTGTTGTCCTCTGGTCTCTTTAGATCATTGTGTCTCTGTGTCTGTTGTCCTCTTGTCTCTGGTCTCTTTAGATCATTGTGTCTCCTGTGTCTGTTGTCCTCTTGTCTCTGCTCTTTAGATCATTGTGTCTCCTGTGTCTGTTGTCCTCTTGTCTCTGGTCTCTGCAGATCATTGTGTCTCTGTGTCTGTTGTCCTCTGGTCTCTTTAGATCATTGTGTCTCCTGTGTCTGTTGTCCTCTTGTCTCTGGTCTCTTTAGATCATTGTGTCTCTGTGTCTGTTGTCCTCTTGTCTCTGCTCTTTAGATCATTGTGTCTCCTGTGTCTGTTGTCCTCTTGTCTCCGGTCTCTGTAGATCATTGTGTCTCTGTGTCTGTTGTCCTCTTGTCTCTGGTCTCTTTAGATCATTGTGTCTCTGTGTCTGTTGTCCTCTTGTCTCTGGTCTCTTTAGATCATTGTGTCTCTGTGTCTGTTGTCCTCTTGTCTCTGGTCTTTAGATCATTGTGTCTCTGTGTCTGTTGTCCTCTGGTCTCTTTAGATCATTGTGTCTCTGTGTCTGTTGTCCTCTTGTCTCTGGTCTCTTTAGATCATTGTGTCTCCTGTGTCTGTTGTCCTCTTGTCTCTGGTCTTTAGATCATTGTGTCTCTGTGTCTGTTGTCCTCTTGTCTCTGGTCTCTTTAGATCATTGTGTCTCTGTGTCTGTTGTCCTCTTGTCTCTGGTCTCTTTAGATCATTGTGTCTCTGTGTCTGTTGTCCTCTTGTCTCTGGTCTCTGCAGATCATTGTGTCTCAGCAGGACGTTCCTGTTGGAGTTGGTTGAGGTGGAGCTCATTTTAAACTAATGATTCTTTTCATTCTGGATCAATCTGCTGATCATTTCCTCCATCGATCGATCGTTTGCTTTGGAAACGTTTTGAAAAAAGTGAGAAATGTGGTCACAAAGTGACGCCTTCACCATGTTTGTTTGGTCCAACCAACAGTCCAAAGCTCCACATGATTCCAAACACATTCAGATCATTGAGATCATTGAGAGGAAAAGCAGCAAATCAAACATGTGAGAAGATCAAACATCAATGATTCCACAGCAGAGATCAATGAACCATTAAAACAACATGAAGGAACAAAGAGCTTCATGTGAACAGACTGAATGTGATTCTGCCAACTTTGGAGAAAATGTTGTTTCAGCTCCCGGAGTTTTATTTTGAAAGCAATCTGCTCACTTCCTCTCCAGGTATCTTTCCGTCTGGAGTTTGAGTTCAGCCATTCTGTCCTCCTGGACCACGTACGGGTCGTCATGGTGACCAGCAGGTGAGACAGCCGTTTCCTTTGTGTTTTGTTTTTTATGTATTTGTATTTGTATGAATGTGGTGACTGTGGATCTCTGTGTGTGTCTCTCAGTGAGGGAGAGGAGGGGTACCCGGATGACAACATCAACGACCTCTTCCTCCCTCTCAAGTACCAGACGGAGCTCCTCTTCACCAGGTGAGTGACGTCTGTTCACATCGTCTGTAGAAACGATGGCAGAAGGTTTCAGAGGTCAGGAAACACTCAAACTGACTGTGGGTCAGTTCTGGAAAGGGGGTCGGTACAGTATACTTCCTGAAACAGGCTCTTCCTCTCCTCTCCTCTCCTTCAGAGACCCCAACCCTCCTCGTTTTGAAATCAGAGCAGACAGCTCTTCCTCCTCCTCTTCGTCCCGGGACCAGCCGGACAGCAGCTCCTTCAACCTCACTTATTTTGTGAGTTAGAGACACACTCACGTCGTCCAGCGAGTCCACGGCAGCTGCAGGAAGCGTCCGTCCTCGGCCTTTGCTGTGTTTGGCTCCTGGTGGTCCTGAAGCTGAAAGTTGTAGATATTCATGTTCTCCAGAGGACGAACCTGCAGGATGTTTGTTTCACTGCTGTGACGCCAAAATCAGAACGTTCACACACATCAAAGTTAATTTTATGTTCAATTCATCTCAGGACAAAAAGCTTTAATCTGAACGAATCCTTCGGGACAAACGGGACATTTAAGGCTCACCGTCGGCGTGTCGTTCATTCCACAGAACAGCCCAAGGGAATTCTGGGAAATGTGGGAGACAAAAATTCAATGAATGAAAAAACGTCTTTGAAGTTTTCAGTCAGACTTTTCTAACTGTGTGTTTATCCTGAACGTCGCCTGCAGATCCAGAACCTGGGCGTCTTCTCAGTGCAGGACGTGGTCTTCAGGGCGGAGGTCTGGGCGGTGACCCGGCGGAGGAACCAGCTGGTCGACATCACGGACTACAGCATCGAGCAGGTACGAGGGGAAGGACTGAGACTGACTGGACTGTTTACAGACAGGATGAGCCACGTGTTACACAGACTCGTCCTCTTCCTCCTCCTCCTCCTCTTCCTCTCAGCAGGTCGCTGGGTCTCACTGCACGCTGCCTCAGCCCAGAACAACCAATCAGGTCACACCTGAGGACCTGTCTCACCTGTCACAGCTGGTGAGTCTGTTAATCCAGATCTGGTCTCAGGTGGTCCAGGAAGCGGTTTGCGTGACAGGAAGTTGTGTTTCCATCCGTCTGTGCAGAACCGCAGTAACAGCGAGGGTCTGCTGGTCCGGTGCGCGCTGAACCTGCCGGCCTCCAGAGAGATGAAGGTGACGCTCCGAGGAAGACTTCAGCTTGGCGCTCTGCTCGCTGTGAGTGTGCTGCGCTTTGTGAACGTGTGAGTACAGGAAGTAGATTCAAAGCCAGAGAAGAACATCCAGCTCAGAGCTCACAGTCTGACCTTCAGCGTCAGCCTCCTCTTCAAGAGGCTCCGGGTGTTCCCCCCTTGTGAGGAACTCAAAGCGTTTCACGTCTTCACGTTTTCTGTTTGCTGAACACGAATCCTTCGTAACTACGACACAACTGCTCACCTGTTTCAGGTGAACTTCAGGTCGCTGGAGTTACTGTCGGCTGCCTCCATCCAGCTGGAAGCATCCAGTCCGATGTTCCTGCAGGAGGACCGGCCGGTCAGACAGGTAATGCTGTCAGCTAATGAGTTCATGCTAAATGAATGAATGAATGAATGGATGGATGGATGGATGAATGAATGAATGAATGAATGAATGAACACACGCTGACTGCAGCAGGAGCAGGACAGGAAATGAACGAGACAGAGAGCTGTGACATGCAACAAAGGTCACTGGCGACCATGTGACCGTGTGACCATGTGACGACATTTAGACTCACTGATGAAGACACTGACCTTCATCTTCCTCATTTATTCACTGGCTCAGTCACTAACTACTTCCTACATTTCCACCAGTCAAACTCAGCTGTAGAGCTCATGTGGTCCTCTGCTGCCACCTGCTGTCAGAGAGGATGATGACAGTCAGCCGCTCTGCGTTAAGTTCTGCTTTTATTCAGGTTCTTCTTCTTCTTCTTCTTCTTCTTTAGTTAATGAATCTGCTTTTATTTGTTCTATCAGTTTTGCCTGATTTAGATGCTCTGATATATACAAAGATATTTAATGTAAATCACAGTGTTTTCTTTTTAAACCATTTTTAACCATCTTTCTTTCCTCATAACTGCCTTAAATCTTCTGCCTTGAACTTAAACTGTCCATGAGGCTCATGTTGGACTTCTGACCGTGATGAATAATCAATAACTGCTCTGATTATTTGTCCTCTGGTTCATAAAGTCTGACCTTCAGTGGACGATGTGAATGTTGTGATGCAGATTATCCTGGAGCTGAGGAAGGACGAGGATTACACCGTCCCCTTCTGGATCATACTGGGAAGCTCACTGGGAGGCCTGCTGCTACTGGCCTTAGTGGTCCTGGCCCTGTGGAAGGTACACACACACACACACACACACACACACACACACACACACACGTCTTTATGGTTATGGTTGTTGTTATTTTTGGTCTGGAGTTCAGTTTTAATGATGGCTCGATCACATTTAACGTACAAGCTGCAGTTTATCACAGGTGTTCAGTCAATCTGACCTCCAGTCAGTGTTTTCACAGCGAGGACGATCCGTTTATCCATGATGACTCCTAAAAACACGCCTCCACGTTCTTCACCTGCTGCCCTCTGATCACAGGTCAGCAGGTGACTGTGACGATGGACCCACCTGTAAATCAGTGAATGTTGATTTGATTCAAATCTGTTTCCCTCTCAGCTCGGCTTCTTCAACAGGCGGAGGAGGCAGGAGGAGGAGGAGCAGCCTGTAGCCAATGGGAAGGCAGCAGAGGAGCTATAATGTGTGGGCGACAGCGATGCTGATTGGTTCGGTCCTCGTCAGCTTGTGAAGTCACAGAAGGAGTTGTGTACCTGTGTGTGGTTGGTGGACGCTCTGAGCACCGACGGCCGTCAGCGGACTGAACGTGTCGCTCATCACTGAATGGAACGCGTCCCACACGCCTTCAGACACAACTGAGGGCTGAACTTTGCTCTAAATGCTTTGATAAAACTTCACGAGTCGATGAGGATCACCTGAACGCATCACGAGCCTCCACCTGTCACTCAGGGACCCTGATGCCCCCCCCAATCATCTGACCATGTTACATCAGTGGTGGAAGACTGAGCAGAACTTCAAAGTAAAAGTACAAACACAATGATGTACAAATACTCCAAATTATTCCAGTCCAAAGAGTACAGCAGCGTAAGTATCATCAGCTAAATGTACTTCAAGTATCAAAGTACTCTGTGAAGACAACGACCCTGTGACTGTTGTACAGGTACAGGTACAGGTAGGCTGACACAGTGGTTCCCAACCTAAGGGTGGGGCCCCTCCGAATGGTCACCAGGTGACTGTGAGGGGCCGTGAGATGCTGGATGTTAGAGGACAGAAGAAGAGAAGTGAGCAGAGCTTCATCTCTGCGCTGCAGGTTCACCTGCAGCTTCCTGTTCGCTGTAAAACCAACAAGCAGAAAGAAGAAAGAATCCAATAAGCAGGTGTCTCTGCTCACCTGCACGGATCTGATTGGATGTTCCTGGTCTGCTTCAGTTCCTGTGTGGTTCTCCTCATTTTTCAGGTGTTTGTTTTCCAGCTCAGTCTTCTGATGTCATTTTCACACAGACGTTTGGACCACGTGACCACGTCCAGATGGACGTTTGGACGTCTTTTATGACCACACACACATCAGCTTCAGGCTGACGGTCTCGTCTCAGGAGACAATGAAAAATTTGAAATTTGAAATTTGAAAACGTCCCTGATCCAGTTCATGTGGTGAAACTGGAAAAAGCTGTTTGACCACGAAGTTCAGCTGGAAGATCGACAGCGAATAAAACCGACGAGTGACGAGAAAAAGAACCGCGAGACAGAAAAATAAAGACCAATAAATCCAATGAAGGTCCATCCGGATGGAAGACAGACAGACAGACAGACAGGAGAGAGAGACACACAGAGAGACAGACAGACAGACAGACAGACAGACAGACAGACAGACAGGAGAGAGAGAAACTACCTACGACAGCTGATTTTACTCCAGTTTCCTGTTTATACTCGTG
The DNA here is from genome assembly GCF_051107435.1 of Chaetodon auriga. NCBI lineage: Eukaryota > Metazoa > Chordata > Actinopteri > Chaetodontiformes > Chaetodontidae > Chaetodon > Chaetodon auriga. Next base: position 469,349 of record NC_135079.1, on the reverse strand, counting down.
GAAACTGTAAATGCTTCCTATGAACACATATTGTACTTCATTGTATTTCATTGTATTTTAGTGTACTTTATTGTATTTTCTTGTGTTTTACTTCAAATTTCTATCTGATGCACTTTGTTGTATGACGTCGGACTTGAACTCGCTGTAAATAAACTGGTTATGATGAAGATGCTGTGGGCGGATCCTTTCTCTCTGCTAATGCTAATGCTAATAAAGTTTGGTCTCATAGATTTGGTTCATAGTCCTTTGGTGAGGAAACGTCAGCTCATGCTAATGAATGCATGAATAAATGACAGCATGAATATCCACAGGCGGATGAGCAGGTGGACGTGTGTGTGAAGGTGGTGCTAAAAATGGCCCTCTGAACATGTTTCAGTGTGAGTTGCGTCCCACGCTTTCAACAGAGACGTTTCACAAACCGTCCACATCAACATGTCAAACACCACAGAAGAAGAACAGCAACTCAGGATCTTTAATATCTGACTGTGATTATTGATCAGCTCTGCGGCAGATCAAACCACAAACCACACTGATCAGCACACATCTGCTCCTCAGACGAGGAGAACATCTGGAGGTTTGCTCAAAGCCTGGAACACTTCACCTGCTTCTCAGGTGAGTTAATGAACGACAGGAGGACAGAACGCAGACAGAAGACTTTTAATTTGACAGCGTTCACTCTGCAGGAAGTTCACCACAGCTGACGTCTTTAAAGTCCCCACAGGTGACGGGAGTCTTTGGCCTCACTTCAGCCGTCAAACCTCGACGTGCTGCTGCACGCTGACCAGTTCAAACATGAGATCATCATCATCATCATCATCATCAAAGCCATAACAGCTGCAGGCAGCCTCCTCTGAGCGTCTGATCACATGATTCAGAGACGCTGAGTCCTGCTGGACAGCAGCGACTGACTCCAGATGTTTGTTCAGCTTCACTGATTCAGCGAGTTCACAAAATCAAACCCTGAAAACAAGAAGAAACCTTTCACCTGATCGACCAATCACAGCCGACTGCAGACAGAACGCCTCCGGCGGAGCAGCCGTGCCACTCTACGTGAAGGGAAACATCTTTCACTGTTTCCTGATGACTGATCAGTTCTCTGAGAGTAAACCTGTCAGACAGTTAATGAACACACGTGGGTTTGGGGAGCAGTCACAGGTCTACACTGAAACCATCATCTGTAGCTTCACTGCAGGTTTTCAGCTGGACTATTTCCTGGCTGGGTGCAGATACTTCCTGGAGTCTCAGCTGGTTGGAGTCAGTGTCCACCATATCAAACCAACTGGATGTGACCGGTTCAGTTCTACAGCTTCTGGAAGGTGGATGCTGTTCACTTTGGACAGAACCAGGCTAGCAGTTTCCACCTGTTTCCAGTCTTTATGCTAAGCTAAGCTAACCAGCTGCAGGTTGTAGCTTCATCTTCATGTTAGCACTGAAAAATGTTCCAACAAGACGCCGTCACGGTGTCGCCTGACACCACGTCCTCTGCATGCAGAAACCCTCCTCCTGCTGAACACGTTAATGAAGCCTGACAAACGAATACAAACACGGTGTTTTATATGAAAATATCAAATTTAAGCTGCGATTCAGGAACCATCTCTAAACATTTCATCAGTGCTTCAGAAGACGTTCTGATGTCTGTGAGGAGCTTCAGCTGCCATCTTTGTTTGGTCAAATGTGAGAAAAGGCTTAAAAATCTGTTTAATTGTGACTTCATGGACATGATGTCATAAATCAACTGATGTTTGATTTGACACGACAGTAAAAAAGAAATAAATAAAAACCTGATCCAGAGTCGACAGAATGATGTGCTGACAAATCAATAATCAATAATCGTGTTTTAAGTTATTCTTTATGCTTCAAAAAGGAATTCACCCACAGATCCACATTCAGAGCCCAGACCTTCAGACGGTGAGCCGGTCCTGCGGTGGACCTGTGAAGACCTCGTCCTGTCAGAGGTCGCTCACGCTCAGCTGTGGAAGAAGAGGAAAGCAGGCGACTTCGTCCTCGACCGTTTATTAAAAACACATTTTCTCAACTTAAAACAGGGATTTCAAAATAAAAGCTGGCTAGAATCAAAATGACAATTTGACGTGCAGGAGCCGTCTGAACGTGTCTGCTGTCCACAGAGGACAGGGAGTGTCCTTTCAGTAAAACAGGCCCAGAGACAAAACCTCTCCACAAACTGTCCCCATCAAACCCTTTAAAAAAAAACCTCTTTTAAAACAGAATGAAGTAAAACACGGCGGCGTCCTCAGCGGCTCGCGGCGTGGAGATAAGGCAAAACAAGAAGCAGCTCAGGACAAACCTGCTGCGACACATCAGCCAGAGACACAGACGGACAGACGGACGGCCGACGGCTGCTGGTACTTTTGGCGGTTCACACTTAAAATAGAAAAAACCCATTTTTTTTTAATAAAAATGCTGAAAAACGTTTCGTACTGGACTTTTGTCCTCAGCACCATTTGGATCTGTTTGAAAGTTCTCAGAAGTTCTTCAGGAGCACAGAGTCTGTCGTGGCTCCAGCTCGGCGTCCGTTCAGTGGAACTCCACGAACTCCTCCAGCGTTTTGGGGATCTGGTTGCGGTAGGTGATCTGGTGCTGCCGGACGGCGCGCGCCGCCAGGCACTTCAGACTCATCTTCATCTGCGTCTTCAGCAGGATCTCCGACACGCCGGTGGTGCTCTTGTCCAGCGGAGTCTTATTCTGTTTATTGGTCATGTCCGTGTGGGCGCCGGCCTCCACCAGGTTGATGATGATGGCGTGCAGCGTCAGGAAGTCGCTGATGGGCCGGTTATACTGGACGATGACGTGCAGCGGGGTGTTGCCTTCGTGGTCGACGGCGTTGACCTGCGCGCCGCAGTCCAGCAGCAGCTTGGTGACCTGGGCGCTGGGGAAGCTGCAGACGTCGTTGGTGTGGAAGTCGTCGACCGGCGTGCTGGAGCTGATGGCGAGGTGGAGCAGGGAGGAGCCTTCACGTGAGCGCGGGTCCAGCTGGATCAGGTTGTAGATGTGCTTGTTGATGCGGGCGCGCTCCTCGCTGCTGCAGGCGGTCTTGGTGGAGATGCAGGCGAGGTACAGAAAGGTGAAGACGTTTGACTCGTAATTGTCCATGGCCTGGGGCAGCTCGGATTCTGCCGCCGTGTCCACTCGAGCCATGCTTCGCTGAATCTCCACCACGCTGCAGCTCAACACCTGCTCCACGGCCGACGCCAACACCTGCTCCTTCAGGTGGACCATCTGGGAGAACACCTGGGCGAAGCGCAGCAGGTCCTTGTGTGTGTTCCGGTTGCCTTTCTGCCGCAGACGAAGTGCGTGAAGCCACAGTTTGATGCACTGCTCAAACTCCATGTTATCGGCGTAGACGGCGCCGCGGTAGATGATGGGGTGGGACACGTCAATGTTGTCCGAGCCCAGGATACGTTCCCGGATCATCAGCCCCTCCATGTGCAGCGCGTCCCGGTCCACCCGGATGGCCTCCAGGTCTTGGAGCGTCTGGCACTCACAGCGCCCCCCGTAGGCCTCGATGGGCGGAAGCAGCTCCTTGGCGATGATGTTTTCTGGGTCGCGGTGGCGCTCCGTCATGGCCATGTGCAGGTAGTGGTACGTCCTCTGGATGTCGTAATTCTCTCGGTCGTTGGCGAACGACGCACCTAGCAGCTCCAGGGCCTCGATGCGGCTGCGCGGGTCGCAGTCGGCGTGCGCCAGCAGCAGCTCCACCACGTCTGCTTTGCAGCTCTCTGCAGCCACCTTCAGCGGCGTCATGCCATGTCCGTTCACCACCATGGCTGCCTGACAGCGCACCAGCTCCTTTACGATTTCCAAATGTCCTGCCTCAGCTGCGAAGTGCAGGGCGGTGGCCCCACAGTGCGCCTTGGCGTTGGGGTCGGCCCCCTGTTCCAGCAGGAACTTCACTACGTCCGTGTGGCCTTTATAGGCGGCGATCATCAGGCAGGTGTTGTTGTACTTGTTGGTGATGCTAATGTCGGCGTTGTGCTCCACCAGGTAGCGGACGATGTCCAGGCGCCCGTCGAAACAGGCGGCCCTCAGGGGGGTGGAGTTGGTGATCGTGGTGTGGTTTACGTTGGCGTGGTGACTCACCAGCAGGCGCACCACCTCGAAGTGTCCCGCTCCAGCCGCACACCACAGCGCCGTGGCCCCGTCGATGACATAGCTGCAGGACAGACGGGAGACAGACAGACAGCGAATCAGGACGCGCTCAGCTGACATCAAACATTCAATCTGAAACCTGAAAGTCTGAAGACAGAAACGTCAAACAAATTAATTTCATCTTTAACGAGGGATTCTGAACATGGGGTCAACGTGCGTCTTCACCGCAGCATCGTCTTCATCCTTACGGGTGGAGGCAGCGGCGCTCAGAGATCAATGATCTGATCAGGAGGAAGATTTTTCCATCAACACGTTTCAAACTGATTTATTAACAAATGAGGAGACACAAAAATCCTTCTGTGAGGACTGAAACCACTGAATCCTGGACAAAACCGTTTTCAGTCCACCAATCAGAGCAGGATCCTTCATTTGAAAACTGGGTCAAAACACCTGCGGTGACATCACTGCGTGGGCGGGGCCACAACTGACAGAGAGCCAGCAGGTTTCTGTGGTTCAGTCCTGATCAGATGACAAAACGTCTCAGCACTGAGACAAAAAGACATTAAATACTAACTGAGATTTTATCCTGAGGCGTCGAATCACAGACGCGTTCAGTCTGTCAAACATTCATTTTCTCTCAGGTGCAGATTTTAAACTCACTCAGAGCTGAAGTCGATGAACCCACTGCGCCTCTGCTGCCACCCTCAGTGTGTCTCTGTGGACTTTTGTCTCTGGATCAAAGCAAACTGAATGTCTGACTGGTGTTGGCAGATGTTTTCTAATCTTTAATCGTCAGTTTCAGCCTCGGGTTAAATGTCTCATCTGAACATTGATGTCAACAGCTTCCAAAGCGATTGTTTCTTGTGATTCCACTGAAAACTGAATGGTTTCAGTCACTTTTAAACCTTAAACCTGAACCACAGACGGAAACCTAAAGCCAGGACCAGTCAGTGATCTTCATTTTCATAAATAACATCTTAATCTGAACATGTAAAAACTTTTCCACATGAACTGAAACCTGAACCACAGCTCTGCCGACATGAAGACTAAAACATGGCAGCTCTTACCCGTCAAAGCGAACCGTGCCGGTCTGTTCGGTGTCCACTCTGTAGTGGTCCAGGAGCAGCCGGACCACTTTGTCGTGGCCGTTCCGGGCTGCGATGATCAGGGGAGTGGACCTCTGCCCGGCCAGCTGGGTCACATAGCTCAGCAGGTACTGGGTCTCCGCCTCGGAGTGGTTGAGCAGCAGCGCGGCCAGGGTCAGGACTCGGCCCTCGCTGGCTGCCTTGTACACGTAGCCGGCCAGAGACTCCATCTGGGCCCGACAGGTAGCCAGGACCTCCGCTTTCTTCGCAACTGGCGCCCGCAATGTCCAATCCTCCAAAGCAAGCCGCCTCCCATTAAAATGTCGAAATCGGCCCCAGTGCATACATGAAAAATGGAGTTTCTCCGTTGTGGCCGCGAGAGAAATGGTTCGAATCCCGGCGTGAAGTTTACAGCTGAAGTGTCCGATACTGAGCTTCAGCCTCTGAGTTTCTGTGTCCGGACGCCGAGTATCAGGCGTCAGCTGAGGGAGCTAGCCGGTTAGCTCTGTGCTAACGTTAGCGAGCTGGTCGGCAAACAGACACTTTTTAGCTCCAGGTTTGATTTCATTTAACTGGCGCCTTAATGTTTGCCACAAAAAGTCGTTTCCTTGTGGTGCTTCGTCTAAAAACTGAAAAACAACCCCAAATATTCACAAACAAACACCAGCACTCTCACCTTTTGCTATATAGTCATTGGGCGGAAGTTGCCGTTCTACGTGAAAATACCTCCGGCTGGAACTCTGTGTCGCTGGTTTATGTTCCGCCACTCCAGCTGCCTGTTTTTTGAAATCGGCTTCTTTTCAATGAATACAAAAAGCGCAGACAAATACAAAAAACCGAAAAAATCAAAGAAAAAATATCTAAAAAATGAATACAGAAAACAAGTTGAGAATGTTCTTTTTTTAAGAAAAGCTTTTACAAGTTTTTCTTTTGTTGAGAGAGAATTCAGTCGTTTAAATGTAAAGTTGATATTGACCTTCATTGTATATTTTGTGTATTAAAGCTAGATAGAAAGATGTTACCTGTTTGTTTCTGAACTGCTCTCATGTTTACAATATTCTTTGTCTGGTCTGAGGTTCATGATTTTAATAACAAATAAATATCATAAATTTCACAGTAACTTGAATTCTGAGAGGATGAGGGAGGACCAGCTTCATACAAGCTATAGATGTACATCTCTATAAACACTGGCCTTTGAATCCTGCTGCCAGTGGGTCCCAGTGGCTAACGCAGTCACTCTTGGATGGAGACATGACTATGGTTTGGGGAATCCAACATTTAAATGTGATTTATTTATTGTATTTATTCTTCAGTTTATTTTCAGGAACAATGCACTGATCAATGTCACTGTGGGGAATGGATCAGGTGATCTTACCCTCATGTGGAAGAGCTCAAAGCATGGACTTTCTTCCTCGTTGTAAATCTAGTTTGAAAACTTCATTTCAAACAATAAAACACACAACGTGAAATTAGAAACAGCAGAGAGCAAAGCATGAAGCAGTTGAACAGGATAAGAAGCATCATGTAACGGAGGACATGTTCAGCGCCGGCAGGTAAAACATGAGAAGAGACTCACGATACAGCAGGTACTTTGGCTTTTAAACAAGAGTTCACATTGAATGCAAAGGACCAGCGACGCGCCAACGACACCACCCTTATTCTGTTCTGATGGTCAGAGCAGGTGATTATAGAGCCAGAAACTGAGCTGACCAATCACAGCTTGTTGTCTCTCACAACAGGCATGATGTCACAGACCAACTTCTGGGAATGCAGAAACAGACATGGCGTCTGAAGCGGCGTGTGATGTCAGTCCGTCTCTTGTTGTTGTCTCGTGATGGTTTCATTCCATCATTTTGATCCAGACTGAAACATCTCAACACCTGCAGGCTGGATTATGATGAATGTACCGTTCACACGTTCATCTTCCCTTCAGGATCAGTTCTTCTGACTTTGGTCGGAGTCCAACACTTTGTTTTAACACTGAACACCTGCAGAACTAATGACACCCCCATCAGCCTCAGCTGGACTTTGTGTTTGCTGCTAGCAAACGTTAGCGCACTAACACTAACACTAACCACAACAGTGAATGCAGGCTGCAGGTTAGCAGATGTCAGTGGAGCTTTGAGTTTGCTGTAACGTTAGCAGGGCGGAGGAGAGCAGGTGGTGTCAGACTGAACGCTGCTGTTCAATTACAAACCATCCGACGGCTCATCCAGACAGGACACACTGTGTCTGTCCTGAGGGAAGCTGTTTCTCTGTGATTCACACCGAGCAGCACAAACAAAAAGCCTTCCAGAGGAGAAATGTTCATGTGGAGGATCACAGGCGGAGGAATGTCAGCTGTTTTCATGAGTTAAAAGATGGAAACACCCAGTAAATCAAAGAGAGGATGCAGTTTTTGGAGCACAGTGGACGAAGCAGCAGAAATCAGACATGAAGGAGCCCCTGAAAGGGAATAAGTGGGCAGAAAACATGGATGAGAAGGTGCACACAGGTGTCTAAATCCTCCTGAGCGCTCTCTGCTGTGTGCGTGTGTGTGTGTGTGTGTGTGTGTGCGCGCGCACCTGTGATTGGTTGTTGCTGAGTTACAGCCACAGCATTGGACACAGTGTGAATGGGACTGACTGACAGCCCGTCCCCGTCCTCAGGCTGAAGCATCAGGCTGTCTTCAGTCACAGAGCTGCTGCTGGAGTACTGAGGAGCCGATTGGATGATTGAGAACAGGTGATCAGAGAAAGTGGTGGGAAACTGAACAATGACAGGAAGTACAACATACAGGAATGACCAAGGAAAACTACTCCAAAATAAAAGAGGAAATGGAGTAAACCACGCTGTTCTTCCGTCATGTGTCCCAGTTTTCTTGCAGTCACATGAAAACAGGTTTCACAGATCTTCGTGACCTTTTCAGTGAACCTCACAGGGAGCGTAAGCTTCTCACTGTGCTCACCTGGAGCCAGATTAACGCTGCCTAATGAAAAATGGGTGGAGGTTTATACAGATTAGAGGCTTATCTGCTGCAGATCAGCCTGCAGTTTAATTCCTGACTATTCTACCAGGAAACGACTCAGTTCTGCTTCAGTCTGAAGGAAACTGTTTCTTCAGCTTCAGACAAGGAGGTCAACAGTGGACCTGATTGGCTCTCATTGCGCCTTTGTGGTGTCAGTCGGTGATGCTGTAGCTGTTTAAGATAAGATAAGATAAGATAGGACTTTATTGATCCCACACGGGAAACTGAGTCGTTGCAGGCAGCTGGTTTAACAGTGTTTTCGTGTGACAGACAGACGCTGAACTGCAGAGCAGACATGCAGCCATCCATCACGTCCACCCAGAAGAGACAGAAGACAGCTCTGCATGCGGCTGCCTTCATGTGCAGGTCGGTAAACTTCACGTTTCATCATCGGTCTCACCTTTAAACAACGATTCCACTTTCATTAATCACAAAGCTTCGTGTTTGAACACTCTGGTTCTGCTGAAGTGCCGGAAACAGAAAAGTTCCTCGAAACTCATGAATGAAAGTAAAGTCAGATCACAGCTGAGTTTGTGTTTCTTCGCTCGGAGCAGTTCAACCTCCTGAGTTCACTCATTTGTAACACACATAGGAGTTTACGTCTCCACCCACTCCTCCTGAAGAAGAAGAAGAAGAAGAAGAAGAAGAAGAAGAGCTGGAAATGAAAAAGAAAAGGCGAAGCGAGGCGGAAAAGCTGTTTGGATAAAAGCAGAAACAGACCGATCATCAGATCATCATGTCTGAACGTTTCTCTTGTTTATTGTCTCGGGAAAGAAGCAGCGGTCTGAATTTCTGCTGGTTTCCACCTTTAAAATCATCCAGCTGCTGTGGACTGAGCCTGTCAGTGGAGGACATCACTCTGTCCTCTGTCCTCCGTCCTCTGTCAGACATGTGACAGATGAACAGATGAGATTAGAGCTGCAGGAAATCCGCTGTCGCACAGTTTGGGGGTTTTGGAGGGAGATCAGGACTTTCTCTGGTTCAGGACTGTCAGGGCTGCTCAGGCCTGTTCAGACCTGCTCTGGACTGTTCTGGACCGTTCTGGACTGTTCTGGACTCTGTCAGTCTGCAGATTCAAACACTGCCTTCGACACTTTAGCGACTTTAGCTGCGTCGCTTTTCGACTGCTGGATGACTGTGATGAACCGTGGTTCAGGCGTTCGTGCTCCCCTCAGGATGAACTGAAATAACTTGATGATGATCCTCTGGCGCCATCGTCAGGTCAGCTGTGGAGGTGTTCAGTCCTTTGGTTAAATACCTGCAGGACTAAGGACACGAGCATCAGCCTCAGCCTCAGCTGCACTCTGTGCTTCTGATAATGATCAAACCTGCATTTCATCAGTCATCCAGTATTTCTGGAGGCGGCTCTGCGGCGTTTCCACCTCAGCGACGGCGTCACTTTCATTTCCATCCAGTAGTCACACCGCGTTTCACTCGTCCTGCTTTGGTTCATTTGGAGCTTTAAAGAGAAATGTTGCTCGATGTGAATCTTTTTATTTCAGCATCATTTTGGCTTCTTTTCAGAGTCGCTGGTCTGAGACAAATCACATCATGCATCACAGGATTTAAGCTCTGCTTCAGCACAAAATGCGCCCAGAAGGCAGTCAGAGCCTCTGATCGCATGATTAGCCGCTGCGTCAGTGAATCAGGTGAATGAACACATGAATCTGTGTGTTTCTGTGTTCTGCAGCCGGTCGGCCGGTTCTGCGGAGATGAAGGACGTTCTGCCGAAGCCTCGCTTCCACCTGGACCTCTGGCTCCGCTTCACCGTCCAAAACTGGATCCTGGATGTGGGCCGACCTGTCCTCATGGTAACAGGAGGACAAAAAAAAAAAAACTCAATATAATCTTGGTAGTCTAAGAGCTGATCGGTACCTTGTCACCTGTCCCTGTGTGTCCTGAATGTCTGCTGCTCTGTTGTCCTCATGTGTCCCTTTAAAACCACCTCAGCCAGCAACCCTGAACACACTGACCAATGAAACGGAGAGGCTTTCAAGGCGTTACATCAAAATGTCTAAAACAGAGTAGATCTACGAGTATTTTATTGAGCTGTGTCAACCACGGTCAAACAGAGACGCCTGTGGTCTTATTCAGGTAAAGGTGCGTTTCATTTGGTCACCTGTCCACGGCGCCATGTCTTTGATGGATGCAGGAGGGAAAACATGAAGCTAGCTGCTCTTTTGTTGACTGTTGTTTCATCAGTTTCATCACGATGGTGTTTAACAATGAAGACAACAGCTCCCATGATGCGGCGCCGCTTCATGATGTCATCAAACGTGGTCTTTTGTTGTTTTGGTTCTGAGACCTCTAGAGGCAGGGATGAATCACTGCGCGTTTACAGGAGGAATGAAACAGTCAATCTGTGTTGAATGTGAATCTCTTTGCAGCTTGTCGTCCCAGCAGACTGGTGTCCTGTCAACCGTCCGGGTCCCGCAGAAGTCCTCCACTTCCTGTACATCATCAGCACGCCGCTCGTCCTGCTCAAAGTGACTGAGACGCAACACGCCGCCGCCACATTCACTCACATTCACGGACGCTTCATTCAGATCACAGTCAAACTTCTGTCCTTGCAGATGCTTGAGCGCAGCCCCAGGACGCTGCCCCTGCTCGCCGTCCGCCTCGGCATCATCGCCGTCGTCATGGGAACCAGCCTCCACCTAGTGGCCGACTCCATCACCGGGCGGCTCCTGCTGATTGGCTACAAGCTGCACCTGTCGGTCAGAGAGAATCCAATCATGAAGACGTTGGAACCGTCCTCCCTGGTAGGTGCTGCGTCACCCAGGATCACACCTGGGCGGTGTGAGACGCCATTTTTCAGCCGCTGATCAGAAGCCTTCAGATTAACACAGGAAAATCAGCAAAAAGCCTTCTTCTTTAATTTAGACAAGAGAAGAAGAAGACAGGAGCTCAGCTGAATGCATCAGTGTCTGTGATGAAGGCTGATGAACGCCGTTTTACTCTGCAGGTCGATGCCTTCGAGCTGCTGTTTTACTTTGACGACACTCTTGGTCACCTGATGTGGTAAGAAGACCTCAAACTCGCCGTTCATCCACGGTAGCATAATAAAAGTCCACTTCCTGTAACTCGTCCCAGATGATTCTTATGTCGGAAAAAGATCAATGACCGTAACTGTGATTAGTGTCTGACTTCCTGTCTGTGGCTCTCAGCTCAAAGCTCATTGGTTCCTGCTGAAGACGTAAATCTTTAAATATTTACTTTCATGTTTAAAAGTTTCATTATTTCCTCAAACAGCTGCTTGCTGTAGTTTTTATCAGACAAACTGGAGGACATTGAGCATCTGTTGGGACTATTTAGTGGCGGATGAATCCACGTGTGGTGCTGTAGTGTGTGTGTGTGTGTGTGTGTGTGTGTGTGTGTGTGTGTATTTGTTTCTACTGGAAAGTGTATTTACTATTAAACTGAAATCAAATATCTAATATCAGTATCACTACTTGTTAGCTTTCCTTGATAAACAGTATTTAAACGTTGTTTTACTGGAGAAACATACTGACACATCAGTGCCACCACTAGCTTAGCAGAGAGAGGTTTGTCACCTTAGGACCTGAGAGCAAAAGCTAGCCCGCCCTGCTAGCCCACCATCACATCTCCAAAAACATCTGATTCATAACTTTATTCAAAACTTTAAAAAATCCTTTCTTTCTTACTTTAAAAGAAAATCTCAAAGCTAAATTTGATGATGTTTTGCCTTTGATGTAACGTATGTTGAATATCTTGTCTAAAGCTCATCAAAGGTCAGAATACTTCAGGACGTTTGGACCAGACTGGGCTAAACAAGGCTAAAGTTGGCTAAACGAGGCTAAATGAGGCTAAACGAGTTCACGAGAATTATCCTTCTTCCTCCAGGTATGGTCCCCTCTTCCTCGTCCTCTTCCTCTTCTTCAGTGGTTGTTTCAGTCTCAGGAAACAGGAGGAGAAGATGCCGCTGGCAGCATGGATGCTATTTGTCCCCAGCAGCGCCTTCTACTGGTCAGACTGCTTTACTACAACATCACTCATCACATCCGTGCATCCTGTGACCGAACGGTCGCAGGTTCAATCCCTGTTCATCGATACACTGGGATTGTCGCCTTGGCAACAGCTTGTCCTCCTGGGGTCCATATGTTACCGCTTCGTTAGCACTTAAATTAAGATCACATCAGACCAACGCAGAAACAATCAGAACCATCTGAATCAGCTGGCAAAACAACAATAACCTCAGTTCATCTGAAGGTCCACAATCAAAGGACGCCTGTCAGAGGGTCGCAAAGACGGATCTGTCTCAGCGAGACCACGAGCCGTCAGCAGGGCTCATCCTGTGGGACCGTGAAGGTCTGGACCTGGTTCCAGTTCTGCTGCTGTTCTGTTTCAGTGCTGATGTCTGACTGTTGATCCACCAGGTGACACTTGAACTGAAACTGTAGTGTCTGATGAACAACACACCTGAGGCCGAACGTGTGTGTGTGTGTGTGTGTGTGTGTGTGTGTGTGTGTGTGTGTGTGTGTGTGTGAGCACCTCCAGGTGTTAGAAATAATTGATTAGGTGGCTCTCAGGTGTAATAGTTGATTAGGTGGCTCTCAGGTGTTGCTGACTCGACGAGGACGTCCCTGAGGGCTGGGAGCAGACCTGGAGGACTGTGTCAGCGGTCTCATGTCTTTTTGTCTTTTAAATGTGAAAGACATTTCTGTCACATTTCCAAATGAAACATCGTTTTTCAGAATCTTTGGTTTTCATGCAGCCGTTGACGACAGTCTGTGGGGGTCACCTCTAAATCACATGACTCACCTGTAAGGACGCTCCCAGTCCATCAGAGTCCTGCAGCCAGACAACTGTGATGAAGACTGTGGTGTTAAAAACACAGCAGGGATTGAACCTGTGGCTCTCTGCTCACAGGTGACCTTTGACCCTGTTTCTCCCAGCAGGTACCTGATCACTGAGGGACAGACCTTCATCCTCTTCATCTTCACCTTCTTCACTATGACCGCCACAGTGATGCACCAGAGGAGGCGGGGCATGGTTCCCGACAGCAACGGCGTCTTCATGCTCTACAGGTACGCTGTCCAGAAATTGTGGACAATGTGGTCCATGCTGACCCAGAGAGGTTCAGGTGGTGTCAGTGGTGGAGCAGGTGAAGTCCAGGTGAGGATGTGCTGCTTGGGAAAATGTTTCATGATGACTGAAAACGTGGAGCGATGGCGCTGTGATCATGTGAGAATCATCTCGATGCCGATTGGCTGACGCTCTCTGCTTGTAGCTTCTCTGCAGCTCTGTCCCTGGTGGCGGTCTGGGTGGCCTGTCTGTGGAGCGATGGCGTCCTGAGGAGGAAGTATCCCGGGCTGATCTACGTCCCGCAGCCTCGCTCCGTCTTCACGCTCCACCTCCAGAGCACATAAACGGCTCATTTAAAGGCGTCCTCCTCCTCAGACTCAGAGTGTCCCTTTAATCTGACCGAAGGAAGGTGGAGACGTGGCGTCCGTCTCAGAGGTTTGGAGGGACTAATAATGAATCTGCAGAGGACTGTCGGGTTGTCTGTCCTCAGCCTCAGAGGTGCTCCATAATTGTCCTCAATGCTTCGTTTTATTGATGTTTTCATATCAGTGATCTGAGACCATGAGAATGTCCCCGTCCACTCCAGAGACTTCCTGTCTCACACTTTTCCTTCACTCTTTAAACATGGACGACATGGAAGTGAGTCTAACCTGAACCCCAACTAAGCAACAACCTCCACCTGTTTCCAGTCCTGACGTCTGTCTGTCTTTGTCTCTCTGTCTCTCTGTCTTTGCCTCTCTGTCTCTGTCTGTCTGTCTGTCTTTGTCTGTCTGTCTGTCTGTCTGTCTGTCTGTCTTTGTCTCTCTGTCTGTCTGTCTCTCTGTCTGTCTGTCTGTCTGTCACTCTTTATATGTTCATCACACCTTTGACTTACTCTGTGAAGCTGATGATGATCTGAATGAAGGATGAAGAACATGTTTGTCCTCCACACACACACACACACACACACACACACACACACACACACATACGTGTGATTAACCCTGAACAATGAAGATGATCAGATTCTGTGTCTGACAGGATCAATAAAGCTTTAAAGTCACTCAAACTGGCCTCCCTGAATCACACGTCAGCTGTCCTGTCTGTCCTGTTATGTCCTGTACC
>NC_135079.1:447500-450000 GCF_051107435.1 Chaetodon auriga | reverse complement strand
AGATGAAATGAGATGAGCTGAGATGAGCTAAGATAAGATGAGATGAGAAGAGATAAGATGAAATGAGATGAGATAAGATGAGATGAGATGAAATGAGCTAAGATGAGATGAGATGAGATAAAATAAGATAAGATGAGATGGAATGAGCTAAGATGAGATGAGATAAGATAAGATAAGATAAGATGAGATGAGAAGAGATAAGATGAGATGAGATGAGCTAAGATAAGATAAGATGAGATGAGATGAGATGAGATAAGACAAGATGAGATGAGATAAGATAAGATGAAATGAGCTAAGATGAGATGAGATGAGATAAGATCAGATGAGATGAAATGAGCTAAGATAAGATGAGATGAGAAGAGATAAGATGAGATGAGCTAAGATAAGATGAGAAGAGATAAGATGAGATGAGATGAGATAAGATAAGATAAGATGAGATGAGAAGAGATAAGATAAGATGAGATGAGATAAGATGAGATGAGATAAGATAAGGTAAGATAAGATAAGATAAGATGAGATGAGAAGAGATATGATGAAATGAGATGAGATGAGATGAGCTAAGATAAGATGAGATGAGATGAGATGAGATGAGCTAAGATAAGATGAGCTAAGATAAGATAAGATGAGATGAGATGAGATGAGATGAGCTAAGATAAGATGAGCTAAGATAAGATAAGATGAGATGAGATGAGCTAAGATAAGATGAGATGAGATGAGATGAGATGAGATAAGATAAGATAAGATAAGATGAGATGAGATCATCCCATAATGATAACACCGTGCACAGCTGTTTGACATTCATACCAGAAAACAACATACAGCATTTAAAACGCTTTCAGCTTCACTGAACCGGCATTGATTGGCAGCTGTGTCGCTCTGGTTTCAGTGGACGAGCTGCTGAAGGAGGCGGGAGTTGGAGCCGATGGGCGGGTCGACTGCGAGCACTTCGCAAAAGCGGTGACTCGCTCGTGTGCAAAGCGCTGACGTCAAACAACAGCCGGACGTTTGGTTTCACGACATGAACTGAGTTATTGTGTGTTCTGTGCATTTCATGATGTTTGGGCCTTAAAAAGTCATGACATCACTTCCTGAAAGCCTTTGAGGTTTTAACAGTCTGTTGACCGGCTCTGCCCTGAGCTGCAGGCGTTAGCATGTCCGTATGATTAGCAGAAGCCGCCGAGCGTTCTTTCCAAAGCTGACATCATGTCACTTACTGACTGCTGTTTGAATAAAATAAGCAGAATCTAACCGTGTTCTTGTCTGATGTCTTTCCGTGTACCTTTCGCCTGGAACCTGTTGGCTTTAGCATCATCTTACAGCACGTTATCATGGAGGTTGATGAGTTCTTCTCTAAGACCCCTTTGAGACCCTTCACAGGGTTCTTGTTTCAATTGACTCAGCTAGAGATTTAAACCAACTCCTTCAGATTAACTGCTCTTAATTAGCTGATCTGCTGTCAAAGTTCCTCTTTGAGCCGACTGAATCGTCGGCTCCAGCCGAAGTGAAAAACCTCTTCTCATTTATTCTGGTGTGAAATCGAGGACGCAGAATATTTGCAGTGTTACCTTCTCGTTCATGTGAGAACAGGCAGCATCGTGGCTTCAGGCCAAAGAGTCGATTAAAGGCCTTCCGACGCGTTAAACCTTGATATCATCGTGTCCTGTAACATGTTTCTTATCAGTCTCTTTACAGCACATCATTGCTTTACCACCTTCAGGCCTGTTAGTGTTTTTAAGATGCAATATCCCGACAGTTTCTGAAACACTTCGCAAACATCTTCTCTTTCTGCATGATGACATATTTACTGTGCAAACACGGTTTGGAACATTTTATGAAGGGGAAGATTATTGGCTGTGAACCATCCTGTCATTTCCTGTTAGCAGAGCTTCATGCTTGGAAAACCCATCAGAGACAGACGCCGGAGCCGTCCCGCAGTAATTCACAGTGACACATCTGGTGGTTTTCTGTGAAGCCTCCAGGACGGCGTGGATCAGCTTTGAACCTGTTCACGAGGACGCTGGGGTGATGACACCTCAGCTGCCTCCGCCGAACTGAGCTGCTTCATTATTGTTCACAAAGAGTCGCAGCAGCCAGAGGACAAAGCGTCAGTCTCACCTCACCGGCCCGTCCCCTGTCCTCTCATCATACGAGGCACTTCAGCATAAACAGAGTTCATCGCTCAGCCGACTGTTGGCTGTTTGTCTTCAGTCAGTCTGACTGAACCTTCACTGCAGGGACCCTTTAATGAAACCACGCAGATTTACTGACTCAAAAATCACGGGAACAACACCAATCTGAGGGAATGATCCAGATCTCAGGCCGAGCTGCTTTCTGTCCTCAACACGACAAATATTCTGATCATCCTATCAGAGCAACGCTCGGCTCAATAATCTGCTGATGTTAGGGTCAGAGGTCAGCAGAACCGGCACTTTGCCGACTGGATACCACATCTGTGCTAACTAGCTCTGTTAACCATCCATGAGCCGCGGCGGGTTAAGTA
>NC_135079.1:5000-85000 GCF_051107435.1 Chaetodon auriga | reverse complement strand
CAGGTGAACGTCCACTAAGCAGTGACTCTGTTCAAGTCAGGTGATCATATATCTGACCAGCTTTTACTCTGTTGTCTGTCTGTCTGTGAACCAAATTTCTACCTCAACCCCAGAGGTGTGTTCAATTATTTCCCAACCTCCGCCTCATACTTCAGCCTCAGCTCTCTTTGAATGTGGCGTCACTGGCTGGCAGATCGGTCTGCTCCTCAGTTTTGTACATACTGTAGTTTTTCTGTAACATTTATACAGAAACTGTGTTTCTGCATGTCGTCGGTTTTCAGTGTTGACCACTAATGAAAACTCTGTACTGATGCATTTTTGTCTCCTCCTCCTCCCAGTCTCCCAGTCGCTCCCCTCAAGCTTCAGACGGCAGCAGCCGTCGCTCCTCCGTCTCCAGCACCTCCTCCCTGAGCTCCGAGGCCAAACCAGAGGGAGAACGGGTCCGACACAGAGAGGTACCAGAACATCCTGATCCTGCAGGAAACACCTGTCAATGACCTTCTCCCCTTGAAATCAATGAAAAGCCTAAACTGACACTCGTAGATAACGAGTCCGCTGCCAGTACAAGTCAAAGTTATATCAGTAGTAATAACTGAAGTAGTATTCATTGTAGTAGCAGTTTCTCTGTACCTGTGATACAAGCTGCTGCTGTTTCCATGGCGACTGGCACTGTGTGTGTGATTGACAGGTGGAGAAGCTGCTGCGTGCTGTGGCGGATGGCGATGTGGAGATGGTGAGAACCGGAAGCAGTCACACGTCGTCCATCTATGGAAGTACACTCCTTCATCAGCGCTCTGTTTGTGTGTCTGTGTGTTCAGGTGCGTTACCTGCTGGAGTGGATGGATGAGGAAGAGGAGGATGAAGGAGCGCTTCGGTCTGAGGCACCGCTCTGCCACCCGCTGTGTCAGTGTCCGGACTGCGCTCCTGCTCAGAAGGTGGTCTGACGTGTTCACGGTTCACAAACCGACAGACATTTATGCGTCCAACTGACGTGGCGTCTGTGTGTGTTGCAGCTGTCCGTCCTGCAGGCCGGCGCTCTGGGCGTTAACAGCTGTAACCTTCATGGTTTCACGCCGCTCCATGTCGCCGCCCTGCACGGCCGCTCCGCGCTGGCCACCCTGCTGATCCGCCACGGAGCCAATGTCAACGCCCGCACTGACCAGAGCGCAACGCCGCTTCACCTGGCCAGCCAGAACAGCCACATCCAGGTAGGAGGACAGTGGTCCAAATGGGACAGATGGGTTGGATGTAGACGCTGCAGACACTGATGATGAGAGCTGAGCGGTTTGAGTCTGTGACGTTCTGATGTTTACAGCTCAGCTGTGTTTGTGATGAGACTTCTTCACATTTTGATTTGGATTCTGTACTATCACTCATCATCATCATCATCATCATCATCATCATCATCATGCTTTGCTAGGGTCACTGGCGCCTCCCTGTGGCATAAAGGCAACAGTGCACAAAAAGATTTAAAGGAGAAGTCTGAAATTCTGTTCTTGTTTTTGTCACCAAATCCCATAAAAGACTCAAAGCACACACTGTAGTTTATTCTGACTCAGTCACACCACACACACTCACCACAGCACCAAACATGGATTCATCCACCACTGAAAATAGTCCCCACAGTTGCTCTATGTCCTCCAGTTTGATGATGATGATGTGTGTGTGTGTGTGTGTGTGTAGGTTGTGAGGTTTCTGCTTGAGTGCAATGCTAAACTGAACAAGAAGGATCACTATGGCAACACACCTCTAATACATGCCTGTCTGTGTGGAAACCTGGAGACAGCCACCACCCTGTTGCAGGTGAGCACTGTCACACCCCTTTACCTGATGTCGGTCTTGTGTCTGAAAGTGAATCACTTTCCTGTAAAAGGCACAAGTCTGAATTTAATGCTGTCAGATTAAAGCAGCACAGGGTAACACACGCAGAGGTCACTGTGTCACATCTGTTACAGAGGAAATAAATCAAACAAGGAGCCAGTTTAAAGCTGATTCTTCTCAGATCAGGTCGGACTGTGAACACCATTTTCCTCGTGTCAGAAATCCCAAAGACAACCACAAACTCGTGGTGTGTCAGTAAAGTGTTGCTGTCAGTGTGTTTCTCTGTGGATTCATGTTCCTGCTGTAGATGTTTCAGCTGCAGCTCATTGAACTCCTTTATATCCTGTTGGTGCTTTAATCTTCATCAATGCATCAGATTCTAGAAGATCATCATGTGTTTGCAGCTCGGCCGTTCTGTGAGAACCACGTATCTTCAGAAAAACAGGCTGTTTTCAGCTTTGTGACGATGATTTTCAGCTGATCCAAGAGGCTTTTTAAAGAGTTTACTGAGCTGAAGAAGACATGAAGGAACTCTTCATCCTTCAGTTCAGCACAAACACTCAACATCAACACATCTGGAGATACGAGCTTTTCACTGGACAGGAAGGAATCTGAAGAGTAACTAAAGCTGTCAGACAAATGTAATGGAGTAAAAAGTACAATGTTTACCTCTGAGATGTGGTGGAGTAGTATACAGTAGCATAAAATGGAAATAAGTAAAGTACAAGTACCTTGAATGTGTAACTTGTACAGTCTGTGTTTCTCTTTGTGTAAATGTTCTGTCGTGTATGAATAAAGTTTTCATGAACGTTCCTGTCAGTCACATCTGTGTCAATGACAGACACCTGTCACTTGTTTTGAAAGGTGTTCACAGGTAACGCCTCAGCCTGCAGGTGTGAATCAGCCTCCTGTGCGTGTGAAAAACGTGTGCTCGTACCTGAACGTGTGAATGTGGAAGAAAGTTTTGCAGCTGCAGAAACATTTTGAGCATGTGTGAAAAGGTTTCATGCACACAGATATAATTTGCACATCAGGGGAAAAAGTTTCTTACAAATTCACACGTTCAGATATGAGCACACAATTTTTTCCCGTGCTGATTCACACCTGCAGGCTGAGGTGTTACCTGTGAACACCTGTCACAGCTCCAAACGTTCATGAGCCTTTTTTGCTTCCATAGTTTAACCGGCAGTGTCACGTCTGTTCAGGACACACATACACACGCTATGCCATCATTAACAGTCTGTGTGTGTCTGTGCGTGCAGAGTAACGCACTGGTGAACGTGGCGAACCTCCAGGGGAACACCGCCCTCCATGAGGCGGTGCGAGGCGGACACCAGGCACTGGTGGAGCTGCTGCTGAGGGCCGGAGCGTCGCCTGGCCTCAGGAACAAGCGGCAGAGGACTCCGCTGGACTGCGCCTACGAGCTGGGCGGAAAGGTGGTTCCACACACACCACAGGACGCCATTTCACTGCACGGTCTTTTGAAGAGCTGGTGGCTTTTGATTGGCCAAAGTGTGTCAGGACAATGTGCAGGAAAACATGTTGGACCTCGTGCAACATCCTGACGTAGAAATGCTCCTCAGAGGCTCGTTTGAGAGACTGGAGAGAAACTGAATCGGCGTTAACGTGTTTTATTGAATGAAATTAGAACAAAGTTTAATAAAGAACCTGCTTTAAAGTCAGAAGAACTATTTGAGCAACTTTCTAACTTTTTCCTCTGCAGAACACTGAGATCCTGAGAGCCCTGCAGAAAGCATCTGGACTTTCTCCTGATGCCGAACCAATCAAACTGCTCTCAGTGCCCAAAGGAGCTCTGGGTAACAAATATCCTATAATATTAAACCAAAATAGTTTAGTTCAGAATTCTTCTGATTCTGATATTAAACCAAAATAGTTTTAGTCCATTGATGTTGTCCTGTCAGCCTCCAAGAGAACCTCCTTATTTCAAGCTTTGAAACCAAGTGATTTTCCCGTTTTCTGATCAGTTCTCAGCCTCAGTTCAGCCATTTTTGTTTGATTGTCAGATGTTTTGTCAGCATACTTTATGTGTGACTCAAAACTCAGTTCAGACATCCACTGAAATTAGTTCAGGTTTTCTTTCTCTTGTTGCTCCTGCAGCTCATTCTTTCGTCCAGCGTCTGAGGCCACAGGATCACACCAACGGCCGGCGACAGAAGCTGGCCCAGTCCATCAGCAGGTTGCTCCCACCAAACTCCAGCTCTCAAATAACCCAAAATAAGAAAGACTCTGTTCAAGTCCTCCTATTAACTGTGTTTGGCTGTTCTTTGATTCAGGATTCAGCAGATGAAGAAAGGTTCTGCTCCTCCCCCCAGGTGTTCTACTCTGAACCAGGTAAACTTACTAAGGATCAACCCTTCAGACAACATCATGACCTTTCCTGTGATGCTGATTTCATTAAAGTTGTAAAAAATCACTCCTCTCTTCTGGCGCCACCCTGTGGACAAACTCATTTGATCTTGATTTTATTTTCTCAGGTGAGTCCGGACAGGAGGACGCTGAGGCGAGGGGAGACGGTGGAGGTCAGCAGCCTCTCAGCGAGCCTGGACGCCGGGCGCCGGCCAAGAGGCCGGCCCTTAGGTCGCTGTCACACTCTGGACTCAGGAGAAGAAACGCCGGCCGCGCACACTTCCGACACGACCGAATACACTCCACAAGAGAACCACCAGACAGATGTGACACACACTCCCAAAGCAGCTGACGGCAGCCTGTTTGCCGGTGTCCACATGTCCAGAGATCCAGAGGAAACTTACTCCGCTGACGACTGCAGCTCCAGGAGCGAGAGCCCGCCATCCTCACCCTCTGCTGCACCGTCACACACCGAAGATCTGTCTGAACCCCCTCCTCCACACACACCAAGCGATCACTCTGCTTCACACCTCCGCGCCGGCCACAGTCTCCACTCTGTAGACACACTGCTAGAATCATCCTCTGACCAGACCGCGCCCCCACCTGCCCCACTGACCTCCATCCCACAACCCAGAGTGGGGAAGGCGATCCCAGAGACACCAACCAAACAGGAGGCTGAGACTGAAAGACAGACTTGAGGAATTAACGCTGAGCTGCTCAAAGCTTTTGGCTTCCCTTTGCTTCACCGAACAGGACCAAAGAGGTGGGATCCGACTCAGAGGAAGCCAAACTGACTGACCCACCTTGCAGCTGCAGGTTCCATTCTACAGAAAACAAAACATTTCAAAGGGTCGCTTCGTCCAATTTACAAAAGCATTTCTCTCATATCCCTTGTACTCATCTCACCAAGCAGATAGATGATTAAACCTTCTCCTGAGCGGGGTCGGACCAAGCAAATTCATTTCACGAGACGCACAGTGAAATGTCAGATAATTGAAGAAACAAAGAGCGAGACAGGGACAAAGGGAGTGTTTTCTACAGACAGAAGCAGTGAAAGTGACCTTTTCTGCAGGGCCTCATCAGTGAAGTGTATGAACTGCTCTGCAGACTGGACTCACCTGAATGAATCTAGCACAGGTAAGACGAGCTCAGCGTCCCTGCTGTGAGCAGGACTTCATTAGAGTGGAACTGAACAGGAAGTTTGTGCTGATCACAACGAGCAATTTTCAAGATTTCAGCAATGACAGCATCTTTGTTCCCGTTACTCTTGATAATCCACAGAACACAGTCAGCCATTTTCTTACTGCAACCATGACTAATACCAATACTATAACTCAGACTGTGACTCTGACTGTTCTGTTTGTTTGGCAGAAAGTAGCCCAAGTGAAAACTGTTGACTTTGACATCTCTGAATTACCACAGTAACTGGTAATGCTAAATTAACTGCATTCACCTCCATTGTTTGGGTGTGGAGGCGAATTAAAGAAGACTGACGAATCTCCAAACTCAGACTCGCAGACTGATGTCTCAACGCCTGGACAATAAGTGAGGAAATGTGGGTGGAATTTGGGTGCACTTGCCCTTTAAAGTCACAATGAAATGCTGAAGTCAAGTTTTCTGTGTTACATGTCTCTGATTTCTGAAGCTTCATTAAATTCGCTGCTGGTCACTGCTGACCGTAAGAAGCTTTTTGGGGCTCACAGCAGCATCTTGTCATCTTCAGCTGACATCAAAATAGCGCGGCCAATTTTCATCCTCTTACATGGTTTTATTTTGGAATCCCATCAGGTGAACTTCCTATGAAATGCCTTTCTTTCACTGACATCCTGTTGATTTACACTTTTTTTTGTTGATCAGAACATGTGAACCTTTTGGAGAACATCAGCCAGCTCAAAATATAAATGATCAAAATTCCCAAAACAACTAAAAACAGCCTTAACAAAGAAGAAATGAGGAAGACCCGAACTGATGTCACGGTGAACGTTAACGATCCTTCCCTGCATTATGTCTCATCCTGTTTCAGTGTGAAATCGACTAAAACATTGTTTCACTGTGACTAAAAGAGTTCAGCCGTCACATTAACAGATAATTAACTCCTCCGGTCTGAGGAGGTCTCCAGACTGAGCGGCTCCTGTATCTCCTCCTCTTCCTCTTACCTGAGTTTGAAGCACTTTCTTCTTCCTCAGGCCTTCATAAAAACAAAAAGGGATGCAAAATGACGTTATTTTCGTTTCATACTGTATGAATGTTGCTGCTTTGGTTTTGTTTTCAGCCACGAGACGTAGACTTCATTTGAAGAACAGGGAGATTTTTTGTCTTACTTGAAGACTAGAAACGTTGTCACTGTTTAAAACTGATTTACAGTTTGGTTGGTTTGCTCATTTTCCCCGTCATACGTCTCCTGTTTTTATCAGGATCGCTCGGCTGGTTTTAAAGGTTTTAGCTCAAGTACAAATCTGCTATTTTACAACTCTGCTGACTTCCTTTTAACCACTGATTTTAGTTAATCCTGTGAAATCAGCTTGCAGAGACTTGAATCTTGGTACAGAGAGATAATCTGTCACACTTTGACCTTGCTTGTTTTTTGTCAGAGTTACATATAATAATTAATATAATAATTTATTTTACTAGGATGATGCTTAGAGACAGAAATGTTCCAAAACAGCAGCATTGATGGTTTTACTTGATGGTTTTACTGATCTCGAGCTAGTTTCAAGTCTCTGCAAGTTGGTTTTCATAGAAACAAAGTGAAAAAATCAGCTGTCTCAGGATCAATACGGTGTACCTTTTCAGTCCAGTGTCACCTGTCCACTTCACACAGTCCTCTTCTGTCCTTCCAGCAAGGACAAAGCTTCAGTTTAAACTGACCTCGTCATTCATCGACTCTTCGGCCTCTTGTGTTTCAGTGTCAAACCCGATCAGAAGTCAAGCATTGATTCATTTTGTACCACTGTTTTTAATTTCTGGTTTGGATGTTTAAAGGTGAAGTGAATGTGCCTTATTTGATTCACACCCAGATAACAATAGTAAACCTGCCAGTGAGACTAATTGTTTTTGTCAGTGGTGTTTTTCTCTGAAGAAGCTTCATTACAAAGGGTTGGGTCACAAAAATGGATTATAGTGCTGAATGTGAAAATAGTGAGAAATGTGGTGACAATGAGCCCAAAGTGACGCCTTCACCATGTTCGTTTGGTCCAACCAACAGTCCAAAGCTCCACATGATTACAAACACATTCAGATCATTGAGAGGAAAAGCAGCAAATCACACGTTTGAGAAGATCAAACGTCACGTGATTCCACCGTCACTTCAAGATGTTTCTTCTCTCGCCAATTCAAGTATAATCGTGTGAAATACAAATACTTTGGTAACGGGGGTTCGTGACAGAGGAAAAATAATAAAATAGCTGCAAAATGACACACACACAAAAAAAATACATTTAAAAAAACATTACGGGAGGGGAGAGAGGAGCGACTACGCTGGTCAGAGGAGGAACATAGAACATGTGACACGCAGCAAAGAAATGACGACACCGGAAACTCCCACGTCAAAGTGTCTGTGACGGAAGTTGCCCAGAAGGATATTTATGAAACCAACCAGCCGGTCTTCATTCCTGAAGTCTTTCCTCTTATACACCGAAAAATACTTCTTCAAAGCCCTTCAGCTAAAGCAGAAACTTGGCCTCTGTGTCGCTTATCTACGGATTTGTCCTTCTTCTCCGCCTCATTGTGCAGCAGGAACGGGCTCATTACTGCCCCCCTGAGCCTGGGTCGAGGTTGTAGCGTGTGTTTTTCCCCAGTAGCCACAAGGGGCGATAATTAACTAATCCTACATCCGAAAACAGGAAAGGTGACTTTTACGCTTTGTTAGAAACAGTGTTTCTCGGTTTCACTGGAGATGATGCTGGACAGGTGAAGCCTAACTGCTTGCCTTGACAAGTGTAAATCTGGATAACCGCATAGCGGCTTTCCGGAGCTCTTCTATGAGAACACACGCAGTAGGTGAGACAGTCCTGGATGGGGCCACTATGTCAGATGAATTGCTAGGATAACCAGGATGACCAGGAACTCATTTGTGGTTTGCTGGAATAATAAGACTGCGGTACGACAACACACTTCCCAGAGCTGAATGTCAGTAACAGCCATATGTTGGCGTTATAAAATGCTGAACCTGTTAGTCTCATGAAGATGTTGCTCGTTAACCAACGTTTTATTAATTCCGATGGGATCATCACCCTCACAATTAATGGTCTGGCTGCTTTAATTACGAGTCTTGTGTGTGTTCTCCTGCCAGGTGCTGGATATTTAAAAAGAAGAGTTCGTTGTTAAAGTTAAGCTATCTATTAGCTGAGAGCTAGCTGCAGTTGGCTATAACTGTTGTGTAGCTAGCTGTTGAATATTCCTGCTGCTGTGCTTCAGGCATTAAAACATGTCCGTTTATCACCAGTTTACTAAGTTAACAGTAGACGGTTTCCCTCAAGGTTACTCTTTGTAACGTGCTAAGCTGCTGGTTGTTCGGTGGCTGGTAGGTTATAGTTAAGTTAGCGAGCTCCTGTTAAGTCTGATGTGACGTTATTTTGAAAAACGTTGTAGACAAACTGGGAGAACGCAGGTTAAGCTACAGCTAAAGCTACGGCTAAAGCTAGCAGCTGGCTAAAGGAAACGTTGATGAAAGAGAACAAGATTTAGCAGCAGCTAACGTTATTGCTCAGCGATAGTAATGCTTACTAAAGTAAAAGAACCTAAGTATGATCAGCAGTACTCAACGTAAAACTCGTGGTGTGTCAGTAAAGCGTTGCGGTCAGTGTGTTTCTGTCTGCTGTCTGTGGATTCATATTCCTGCTGCATTCATGTGTTTTACTGCTGTAGATATTTCAGCTTGAGCTCATTGCACTACTTTATATCCTGTTGGTGCTTTAATCTTCATCAATGCTTCAGATTCTAGAAGATCATCACATGTTTGCAGCTCGGCCGTCCTGTGAGAACCACGTATCTCCAAAAAGTGTGACGAGCTCAGAAAAACAGGCTGTTTTCAGCTTTGAGACGATGATTTTCAGCTGATCCAAGAGGCTTTTTAAAGAGTTTATTGAGTAGAAGAAGGAGGAGAATTTTCTCCAGACATGAAGGAACTCTTCATCCTTCAGTTCATCACAAACATTCAGCATCAACGCATCTGGAGATACGAGCTTTTCACTGGACAGGAAGGAATCTGAAGAGTAAGTAAAGCTGTCAGACAGATGTAATGGAGTAAAAAGTACAATATTTACCTCTGAGATGTGGTGGACTAAATGTATAAAGTTTCATAAAATAGGAAATGGGCGGCACGGTGGTGCAGCAGGTAGTGCGCGTGCCTCACAGCAAGGAGGTCGCTGGTTCGATCCTCGGGTCGGGCAGGGCCTTTCTGTGTGGAGTTTGCATGTTCTTCCTGTGCATGCGTGGGTTCTCTCCTGGCACTCCGGCTTCCTCCCACAATTAACCCCTCATTAGGTTAATTGACTCTAAATTGTCCTTAGGTGTGAGTGTGAATAGTTGTCTGTCTCTACATTTTGCCCTGCAATCAACTGGCGACCAGTTCAGGGTGTACCCCGCCTCTCGCCCGTTGACAGCTGGGATAAGCTCCGGCCCCCCGCAACCCCGAAAGGGATAGTCGGGTATATAAGATGAATGAATGAATGAAAATGGGGTTGAATATTCAAGTACCTTGAATTTATTATTTACAGTACTTTTATCACTGCTTTTATGTCTGCTGTCTGCAGCGACATGACACCAGGAAGCAGCTGGAGGAGAAAATGCTGAAAGGTTAGAGGCACTTTCAAGTAAGTACTCATCTCAACTTCATCTTCACTGCTTCCTCATCTTCTTCACTGCCTCTTCATCTTCTTCCCTGATTCTTCATCTTCACTGCTTCCTCATCTTCTTCACTGCTTCTTTATCTTCACTGGTTCTTCATCTTCTTCGCTGGTTCTTCATCTTCCCTGATTCTTCATCTTCACTTGTTCTTCATCTTGCCTGGTTCTTCATTACTGGACTTATCAAATGTGTCTTCTCTGGGATGTCATGATACAAGGCTTGATTTCCTTCTGATACGTGACTACATGCAGGCTTTTTAATCACGGTGTATTTTCTTCAGCAGTACATAAAATACTTCTGCTCGTGAAGTTTAGTTGTGCACATATTTGTGATTTTGCATTTTCTGAGGGAAATTTTGTTTTATTGTAAGTGTAAAAACTAGAGTGTGTGCTGTGATGCTGTTTGAACAGCTCTCCCATCATGACGAGAATAACATTCTGAAGGAAACTGTGAATCATTTAAATCTCATTTTTAGGTGTTATGTAGGGCCTCTTCAAAAAATCTGTCAGTTGAACTGTAGCTGCAGAGTAATTTGACTCACCTCTTAACGCAACCAGTCGCTAACTTTGGCATAAAATGTTGTTTATTTACAGCTGAAATCCAAAGGTCTAAATAGTTCTGATCTTTGAGAAATGTCAGTAAACTATGAGTAAAAACTCATTTTAGTTACTTCTTATTTTTGTTGCCCGTTACCTCCATCAGAGCAGAATGTCCTCAGGCCACAGGCAGAGAGACGTGGAGCAGCAGCGCCCCCTGCTGGATGGGAAAGAGGTGGAAGAGAGCTCCCGCAGCGAGATTAAGCAGCTGTGGTTCATCCAGGACTGCTGCGGCATGGTGTGTGCCTTCATCACCTGGTTCCTGGTCTTCTTTGCTGACTTTGTGGTCACGTTCGTCATGCTGCTGCCCTCCAGGAGCTTCTGGTATGCTGTGGTCAACGGGGTGGTCTTCAACAGCCTGGCAGTGCTGGCGCTGGCCTCCCACCTGCGCACTATGCTGACCGATCCGGTGAGCAAGCTGAGGGTTGACCACTTGGCTGAAAAATAGATGCTCTAATATGGAACAAAGCCTTCAAGATTTTCCCAGTTTTCTCTTTTCATTGTGCATGTCTCCTCCCTCCTCCTCCTCAGGGAGCTGTTCCAAAAGGAAATGCCACAAAAAAGTACATGGAGAGTCTGCAGCTGAAGCCAGGCGAAGTCATCTACAAATGTCCAAAATGCTGCAGCATCAAACCTGAGAGGGCTCATCACTGCAGGTCAGAAGGAGTCATGGAGGGAGGTTAAAGCTGTGTTGATTGATTTTTTTTTTTTTTTTTTTTTTTCGGGGGGGGGATATTATTGTCTCAAAACATTGCCACAAATGGCAGGCTGTCAACACACCCAGCAGCTGCAGAGTGCCATTTCCCTTTGGTGCATTATTTGTGTCCCCTGATGAACGTCAGTAAACCATTCACTCTCCATTTAGCACAGTTTTGGTTTCCACCAACTCCTGACAAAAATATCTGTCTCTTTAGGAGCTTGATATCCAGTTTCTTTACCAGCTAGTCTCTAACTGTCGTGCTGGCATTGTTGAAATCTTCTTATGCATTAAAGGATAAGAAAGAACATTTGAAATGAAATTTTTATGAAAATGTTTTACTGCAAGAAAATAACCATCCACAATGGACGTGACTTAAAATATGCTAAGATATTGACAAGGCAACTGAGGTGATTGTTTTGAAAGACTCTCAAGATATTAAGTTAGTCTTGTCTGGAAGTTATGCTGCCATATTTTCTTCTTCTTCTACAGTATCTGTAAGCGCTGCATCCGCAAGATGGACCATCATTGTCCGTGGGTCAACAACTGTGTCGGAGAGAAAAACCAGCGCTTCTTTGTCCTTTTCACTGTAAGTTCAATTACTGTCGTCTACATACTTACCTGACTGCCTTATTCAGTGACTTTCACACAGGACAGCCAGACACATGCTGTGTATTATGGAAAACTAGAGATGTTTTTGTTGGTTTTGTTTTGCTGAGAAGTGAAAGAAAAGGAAGAGAATTATTAGAGCATTTAGATGTTAGAGGCAAATGGGAGGGGCATTTGTTGCTAATGATTAAATGGTTCGTTGGTTTGCAATTGCATCATTAAATGACTCCCAGATTTTTCTTTTTTTAATGTTCAATCTCGACTCTTGGAAGCAGCTGCTGATCGAGGACGAAACAGTGGTGATGAATCTGTGTGTGAATAGTGTAGACTGTGTTCAGTACTAGTAGCAATAATAGAACCCTGTTTCCAGAAAAGTTAGGATGTTGTGTAAAACATAAATAGAAAGAGAATGTGATGATTTGCAAACATTGAAACCCCATACTTAATTAAAAATAGCACAAAGACAACATATCAAATGTTGATACAGAAAAATTTCATTGTTTCTGAAAATGATTTCCTCATTTAGAATTTGATGCAGCAACATGTTTCTATAAAGTTGAGGCAGTGGCAACAGAAGGTTGGACAAGCTGTGAAATGCTAAAAGAAAACACCTGGTGGAACATCTCAAAGTGAATCAGGATAAGTGGCAACAGGTGAGTCACATGATTGGGTCTGAAAAGAGCCTCCCAGAGAGGCGGAGTCTGTTTGAAGTAAAAATGGGGAGGGGTTCACCACTGTGACAGACTGTGCTGGGAAACAGTGCAACAACTTAAGAATAATGTTTCTCAACATAAAACTGCAAAGAATTTGGGGATGATTTCATCACCACCTGTTTCTATTTACATTTCACACAGCGTCCCACCTTTGTAGGAGACAGGGTTGTAGTGTTAATAGTTTGAGAAGTGTTTAGAGTGTAGGCTGTACACCACAAGTTGCTTTTACTGACAATTTTTAACATGTCTCATATTGATAAAGATGGACGTCATGCTTTAGCTGTATGTGTCTGTTGATATCCTATATTTTTCCCCTTGTTAGCAAATCCCTCAAAAGACCCAAACCAACAGCGAATGTATCTCCTAACAAGTATTGTGTGTGGATCACAGCCTCTTCTTCCTCTGTGTCATGTCCAAAAACTGTTAAAAACATCAATAGTTAAATAATATCAGAACTGTGAGATTACACAGCTGTGATAACCAGAGCTGCAAGGATTAGTCGATTAACAGAAAAAACATTCAAGATACAATCACAACAGGAGGCACAAACAGCGCCAACAGCAGACAAACAACCGCTTTGAAAGCTGAGGCAACTCACTGGTGACCTCTCTCAGTGATCCAGCCCAGGTGATCCACTGCAGTAAAAATATTTAGTCCAAAACATGAAAACAATCCACAGAAAGATGTTTTCTGCTTTCAAATTAGCAGGCTATGTGCGCGTCTTCTGCTTGTCCTCTGTGTTTCCTGTTGCTGCTTCCACAGATGAGTGATGCCATCTTCTGTCCAGTTACTCTGTGGAGTCTCAGAGAAGCTAATAACAGTCGTGAGTTTAACAGAAGGGACTCACTCTCTTCTTGTGTGTGAAGAGAGCAAGCCAATCACAATGAACATGCTGATATTCCATTGAGTGGGTTATTTCCAGCTCTGGATACCTCAAATCAAGGATTTCAGTGCGAGGTGCGAGGGGATATGACCCAAAAAGTTTGAACCTTGCCTGTACTCCACATGGTTCAAGAACAGCTACTGATTTACTTTGGGTTATCAAAGGCAAAACAAGCAGTGGCATAGAAGGATACAGGATAAAAAATACAAAATCAACTATGTATATGTACATTATGTACGGATTATAAAAAGACTGTTGCCATTTTTATGAGTAATCTAACCATGC
The DNA here is from genome assembly GCF_051107435.1 of Chaetodon auriga. NCBI lineage: Eukaryota > Metazoa > Chordata > Actinopteri > Chaetodontiformes > Chaetodontidae > Chaetodon > Chaetodon auriga. The sequence continues at coordinate 71,182 of NC_135079.1, read as the reverse complement.
CACATGTTGAATTGCACTTGAGGAAATACTGTTGCATGAACAAAATATGGATAATAAATACAGTGTTTGTACTATTGCACAGTTGAAAAAATATACAACACAGTAAAATTTGCACAAGATGTAAAGACTTTGAGCATATATTAGCATTAATAACAGTAGTACAAAAAAAACAGTAGGTCTGTGATGTTGAAGTTGGAAACAACATCAACACAGTGCTACATTGATGGATGAAGGACCTGCGGTAGCGTTCTTTCTTGCAGACTGGATGCAGCAGTCTGTTGCTGAAGGAGCTGCTTAAGCCCCCTACTGAGAGGGGTTACCCATAATTGATGTCAGCTTGGCTAACATCCTCCTCTCACCCACCTCCTCGATGGTGTCCAGAGAGCAGTCCAGGACAGAGCCAGCTCTCCTGACCAGTTTGTTCAGTCTTTGTCCCTCTCAGATTTTCCACTGCGTAAAGGACTGTAGATGCCACCACAGTCATACAGTGTTTTTAACAGTGTCCCACACACTCCAAAGGACCTCAGTCTTCTAAGCAGATGGAGATGACTTTGCCCCCTCTTGTACAGGACATATGTGATTTTTGTCCAGTCCAGTTTGTGGTTAAGGTGAACACATCATACTGTGGTTTGTTGGTGGGGTAGTCGATGGTCCACACAGCCAGATGGCAGTCTATTCCAGCTCCTTCCAACTTACCCCTGAGCAGTGATGGTTGGATTGTGTTGAAAGCACTGGAGAAGTCAAAAAACATGACCCTCAATGTGCTCCCAGTGTTCTCCTGGTGAGAAAGAGATCAGTGGAACGGGTCGATGACTGTATCTTCCAAACCAATGCCTAGTTGATATGCAAACTGTAGTACTGGGCTGGGGGAGAGACTTGTCTCCCATTTCAGCTCCTTCTGCACCTCCTCAGCTCAACTTTGTACCCTGATCTCAAGACCTTCTTCTTCTTGTTCAGCAGAGCTTTCAGTTCTGGGGACACCCAGTGTTTGACACCATTCCAACCATTCTTATTTTCAGGTGATTCTGTCCTAATGAAAACATAACTATGAATATTATATTCTGTTTCTGCTAATAGAGCCCTCTAAATCCTACACACCAGACCTGTAAGTGCCAGTGTTGGTGCACATACTTTACGGAATGAAATTTCTCACTTTTTGCCATGAACAGCATCTAAACTCTCGTGTCACTCATCTCAGTAAATGATTTCTGAAACTGTGGAAAAATCTGTATCCTTGAATCCTGTTAGAGTGCTCAGACTCTGAGACGTTTCTTCTGTCCACAGATGTACATCGCAGTGATCTCCAGTCACGCTCTGGCTCTGTGTGGATACCAGTTCATCACCTGCATCAGGGTCCAGTGGAGAGGTGACCTTTAAAACTTCATGTTTTTTCTCTCTTCAGCTGTCTGTGTCTGATATAGGGCTGGCCATCAGAACTCAAGTACGTGTTGCCAGTTTTGGTCTTTTTCCTCTTCAGCAAAGTTCTCAGGCAGTATTTAGAGAATTTGAAATGATACCCTGGACGGTGGTGACAGAAGCTGGTTGCACTTCATAATGATACTGTGATCTTCTTCTGTGGCCAGAGTGCAGTGATTTCTCTCCTCCTGTGACCATGATGCTGATGATCTTCCTCTGCATGGAGGCCCTCCTCTTCCTCACCTTCACAGCAGTTATGTTCAGCACTCAGCTACACTCCATCTGCAACGACGAGACGGTGAGTACACAAACACATGTTCTGTATGTTCTGCTGGGCTATGAATACTAGTTTGTCAAAGCTGTCTACCTTCTGAGAGGAAAGTGAGACTGTTCATCTGTGTGTCGTGAAGGTGTGTGTAATGAGGTTGTGTCTGTGTGCGTCAGGAGATCGAGCGCCTGAAAAATGAGAAGCCGACGTGGGAGCGTCAGACTCGCTGGGCCGGGCTGAGGTCGGTGTTTGGAGGACAGCCTTCACTGATGTGGATCAGCCCCTTCGCTGGACTCAAGCTACCAACCTTCCTCCCTAAGCGCACCTGGAGGGGCGGGGCGACATTCTCCGTGTGAATGGCTGTGGTTCAGACACTGCGCAGTGGAATGAATCAAAAGAAACCAGCGGTGCTCTTTCATGGTGAACCAGCAGAGAGCCGGAGCCTTCAGCAGTTTCTGTTTACCTGGAGGACATCTCTGAGTCAGACAAACCAGGTTTAGAGAAACCAGGTTCAGACTCGGCTGTGGTTCCTGGAAGCAGCGATGTTTGGTCTCCTTCAGTGGGCATCGTCCTCGTCGCTAATGCAGTAAATTCAGATGTGGCCCCGAGTGACGTGAGGCTGATGCTGCTGGAAGTGAGGAGAACCTAACACTCCGTCTGACAACTGACCTGGAGTCTGAATGGTTTTCATTTGCTCATTAAGATGCTGGATCTTCTTGGAGAAGTTACTGACTGCACAAATTCTTATTTGACTAATGATCGTAGATTTATCCTCAGGTGTTTGGAAACCACTGCTCTAATTCATGTTTTTGGTGTACAGCGTGTAGAAGTTGATCTGCATCAACACAAAGCTGTGAAGTCACAATGAATGTAATATACAATTCTTCCATTTTAAATGACAGAATGTGCATCTGTTCAAAGGGTTATTGGTACATTCAGTGAATCCCTGAAAAGTGCATTTCCTTCCTTGTCAAACATTTCCTTCAAGCGATGACTGAAGTATTTTAAATCTTTTTTGTGGTTGCATTCATCTTTGCCGGCCTGCCTGCAGTCTTCGCTTTCCTTGTCTTGTGTTGGCACTTTGCTGTGTGTTACCTCCACCTCTGGATCAGTGTAATAACTGGGACCTGCTCATAAATGGCACAGCTCCATGGCACTAAGGGAGGTGAGAGACTCCACAGGGAACTTTTAAGAAATCAGGGTAGAAAATTCATTTCCTTTTTTCCCCTTGAAGCCACATTACTTTTTCATCTTGGATGTTGTTACCACAGGATACTCACTGGGCCTTGTGCAAGAACTTTTTGTGTTCTTTGTCTGATTGGTGAACATGTCGGTGCTGAATCAGCGAATGCTCAGCTTTCCCATGTGTGTAATTCAGCTGAACTCCTGCAGCGAGCAGCGTTCTCCCCCCGAGCTCCTGCAGAAGGATTTTTGATGGAGCCTCGTCTCCCAGCAGGAGCTCACAGTGAAAAAAGCTTATCTGACTTTTGATGATGCTGTGGTGTTACCATAAACTCTTTGGTCGCATTGTTGACCATTTCCAGCTGGACCTGTGGGAACTATGGGGTAGTATTATTTTGATTAATTTGGGTTTTTTTCTACATCTGTTGTTCAGTTTGTGGGAAGTTCTGAGACTGAGAGAAGTCTGGAAGAGACTCAGGCCTCGTGGCAGCGAGGAACAGTTTCATTGTTTAAACTTGGTTTAATAAATTTTCTGTTTATTATCTTAAAAATGAACCCATGTTTTGTTCGTGAATTAGTCTGGCAAATGTTTTAGCTCAAATTGAAATACAACACAGACACTAGCATGTAGCCCAAAGCGCTGCTGTGTACAACTTCACAGAGCGTCTAGCATGGCAGCAGACCCATAGTCACCACAGTTTTGCTTCTTCGTAAAGTCACGGTGCCTGGGTCTAGATTTACTGCGAACTTACTTTACATGTGTTCATACTTTCTATGTCTTCCTTCAGTCTGGCACGGTGAACAGTTGTTTCTCTCTCTCACTGTGACTCCATCTGTGAAGGCAGCCCAGTTTTCCCACTGACTCACACCAGTTAATCATTTCTGATCTTGCTGCCACACAGACTCTATGTACACCTTCATTTCTCCATTTCTTCAGACATGTTGTGTAGGGTTCCCTGCTTATTTCTTGTCCTTTTGTTTTGGGGTCCGGTTTGCGGTGGACCCCAAACAAACCCCCACCCCAAAATAACGGACCAAGAGCTGTTCTGGGGCACTGACCAGTATGACTTCTCTGTGGTGCTTCGTGCTGCAGGGATGGAGTGTTTCTGGCACTTTGCTCACCGTGGAGAGAGATTCTACCTGAGCTTCATGGTAAGAAATTGCTTTTATGTTTACTTTTTAAATCCCTGAAAGCATGGTTAGAAATCTTACAGTGTTTCTCTTTAGGTCAATAAGGAGAAAACAAAAATCTGTCATTGAAAATAAAACTGACAGGACTTTCTTTTTTTACCATGAATATTTATCATCAGTCTGGTCTGTAGTTGTGGAGAAACTATCTCTTGCTCTTGATGCATCATGACGCAGCTCTTCATCATTATCAGAACACAATTGCACACAATAGTGGAAGCTGCATGCTCTCGACATCCTGTTAGTAGCCTCTGGTGAACACGTTTAGTAGAGGTCATAACACTGTAAACAACATTTTCTTTTTAAATACTGCATTTAACAGTATTGTTTACTTCAGAGTCCTTTGCACCTTTTTATACGTATTATACAGTTAAATTCATATTTTTTAAATTTAATCTTTACTTAATCATAGTCTCAGAGATTGAGGTCTATTTTCAAGGAACATTCACAAGAATATAGTCAGCAAACAGAAACAACACAACTACACAGTGAACAAGGAATTCACAGTTAAAAGAATCACATAAAACATCAGTCACTAGAGCTTTCAGGTCTCCATGGAGAATGTAGGACTTTAGTTTGAGGACAGTTTGCCGCCTTTAAAGGTACACTGTACCAGAAACCAGTTTTGCCAACATTAATGTTAAAGCAACGTAAGGGATATTTGAGGTCCTGCAGTTACTGGATCGTGTCCTGTAGTTACTGGTATTAGATCCTGTTTCACTGAATGAGGCAATTCTTCTTTACTGATGACTTCGTTTTATATTGCAGTTTTGAAGTTTCTGTGCAAAATGCAATTACAGTTAGCAGCATGAACAGCTGTCAATCAGGAAACTCACAAAATATTTGTAAAGTCTGATCCCACTTCACCAAAACCATTGAATAAAGTTTTTGTTTTGAAGTTATCAGTGAGGCCCGGCCCTTAACACTCGGCTGAGGCATCTATCGTTTTTCAAGCCTCATTTCTATTTCATTTGTGGTCTGACAAACAGTAAATTCATCAGATTTAGTGCCCCATATTGTTAGTTTCACTAAAATCATTGAATAAAGTTACAGTTGAGTTGTTATGTACAATATTACTTGATTTCCCGTCAGCTACAGAGGTGCCTTTTGTCTGCAGATGCAGGTTCTCTTGTCTTCTTTTACCTTGCGAGGCAGCTGGCAAAGTCACGATAGAATTTTGTGTAATGCATGTTCTTCTTCTTCTTCTTCTTCTTCTTCTTCTTCTTTATACTACTATCATTCTGGTGCAGTGGAAAATTTGAATTGAATTTCAGCTTAAACAACCTTATACCAACAGCATACTTCCTGTGAATCAGACTACGCCTCCCCGCACACAAATGTCCCACCAAAACAAGTTCCCCTTGACACTATTTTGCAGGGGCACCGTGGCATGATCTACGGTTTCCCCTGTACCAGAATGATAATCGGTGCAGCCAGACAATCTCCTGCTAAAACGAGGTCTGGCTATGTAAGACTGTTGTAGCTGTGAACCAAGAACTCATCATCTCAACCATGAAATATAAGCAAAATTCCTACAGTATGTGGATGTATGTAACTGTGTGTTAGAATTCCTGTCTGTCTGATTCCCTGTACGTCTGTCTGTAGGTCCAGTGGGTGACGGGAGTCGGCCATGACAGACACCTGTCTGTCAACGTCAATGCTCCCAGTGGTCTGATGGTGTCGACTGTTGATGACGCAAAGGGTCAGATCAACTTTGAGGTGGAGGAAACAGGTAGCTGTCTGTCTGTCCATCTGTCAAACTGCTTTTGTATCATTTTTCCACTTCCTGTGTGACCAAAAAAATAATAAAACCAAACAAATGCGGAATGAAACGTCACGTCGGGAAATTAGAAAATATACAATACTGTGCAAAAATTTGAGGCAGTTGTGAAAAATGCTGTAAATTAAGAATGCTTTCAAAAATGTGAGTGTTAATAGTTTATTTTCACCAGTTAACAAAAGCGACGGTACCAGAAATAAACCACGGGCAGAAACGTGAAAGAATAGTTGTCCTGACTGAACTTCAGCTTCATTCAAATGTGTGCAAAAATCTGAATTTCTACAGTAACTAGTTGTCAGAAAAATGCAGTGAAGTAAAACGTACAATATTCCCCTCTAAAATGTAGTGGAGTAGAAGGAGCTCAGTACCACAGATTTGTACTCATGTACAGTACTTGAATAAATGTACTTAGTTTCACACCACCACTGTTGGTGTGCCTCTTTTTACTGAGTAGAAATTGTCATAAACAAAAGCTAGCTGAGTTTAATAACCTTCAGTCTGACCTTCAGGACAGAAGTGGGATCAATCAATGAATCTATCTATCTATCTATCTATCTATCTATCTATCTATCTATTTGTCTCACTTGTTGTGTGTCTGCACAGGTTTCTATCAGATGTGTTTCAGCAACTTCCACAACCACTTCGGCACCATGCAGGTCTTTCTCAGCTTCGGTGTTTACTACGATGGCTTCAAAGACCCCGCTGAGCACAAGGAAGAAGAGAAGAAGAAGAAAGAGGAAGCCAGCAAAGACCTGAACAACACACTGAGCATCATCGAGGTACACACACACGCACACACACACACACACACACACACACACACAGAGTTGTGTATACATAATTTATGGGTACATTACATAGACATACATTCATTTCCTGGAGAGTTGCCCTGATCTTAACCTCAGTCTTCATCCTAAAATATAATGATTTAGGTTATTTGGACCTGCAGTTTGTCCACATAAGGAAGGTGAGTCCCTACAATGTCACTGTGTAAACAGATTTATGTCCCCACAATGTAAGGAATACATGGTACACACACGCACACACACCCTATCTCTCTGTCTGTTTGTGTACTAGCAGCAGTTACAGTGATGACAGTTGTATAGTTAGAACAGTGTATGAAGCTATATTTTCTTTTGAAGCAATAATAATAATAAACTTAATTAATGTAGCACAACTCATGGATAAAATACAACTCAAAGAATAATAACATGCACGATAAAACAATGAAAAGAAGGGACATATACACATACATTAAGTAACAATGTAGAATTAAAACCGCAGCATGAGACTAAACAAAAAAGCAGAAAAAGAAAATACCCTTCAGGAGGTGTGAACAGATATTGACCGTCTCAGACCGTCAGGGAGGCTGGTCCAGAGTTTGAATTAACAAAAGCTGCCTCTCTGTGGCTTTTAGTTCTGGTTCAGGACCACTCAAGAGATTTGAGTCAGAGGATCTAAAAGACCTAACAGACACAAATGTCTTAACCATGTCTTCAGATAAGACGGGGGAAAGTCTTTTAATGATTTTAAAACCAATAAAAGCATTGTAAAGTGAATTCTGTGACAGACTGATGACCAGTGTGAAGGTTTTCAGATTGGACTAAGGTGGACCCTCAGTCTGGTTTTCATCAGAACTCGTGCTGCTGTGTTCTGTATGAGCTCAAACTGACCAACAGCTTTCTGAGATTCATCAGACAGAAGAGTGTTAAAGCCGCCCAGCCTGCTGGAGATTAAAGCCTTTTCCATGTCTGCCTGAAACTTTCTGACTCTGCAAATATTCCTTAAATGACAGAAGGACACTTCAGTCACATTTCTAATGTGGTGTTCAAAGTTTAGCTCGGAGTCATTGATAGCAGGTTTCTGACCTGTTCTTTGCTGTTTAGTGTCAGTAGATTTAGATGTTCAGATGTTTTAGATGTTCTGTCCCTCAACTTTGGCTCCAATCACTTGAGCTGTTCGTGGACTGTGCTGGACCCTAAAGTTTTCAAACACACTGTCATCACAGAAGAAATCATTCAGCTTAAAAACAAGTTTTTCTAAAATCTTCCTCAGGAAAGGCAGGTTGGAGACTGGTCTGTAGTTAGAGATGACAGACCAATCTGAATGGTCTTTTTAAGCAGTGCCTGTGACCAGTGAGTGATTCATTATTGTTAAAACTTCCTCTGTGACACATTTGAAAACCAGATTTAAAAAAGTAGTGGGAATAGGATCAAGAGCACAGGTAGAGGATTTTAATTCACAGACAACTTTCTTTCATTTCCAAGTCCACTGCTGTAAAGCAGTGCATGGTGCACTTGGATTTTGGAGGATTACTGTGTGGTTATTGTCTATCCTTTTCTGAGTAATGTCAATTTTGATGGCAGCGATCTTATCTCTAAAATAAGCATAAAATTCATTGCAGGTTAGAACTTAGGGTTAGTTTTTCTACATAGTGGTTTTTGCTGTTGAGGATTTTTTTTTTTTTTTTTTTGCACCTAACTGGTGGAATATGATCAATGCTGATTGCAGTTTTGTATTTAGATTATCCACCAGATCATCAACAGATGATAGGAGAGTTTCCAAAGATTCAGGCCTGTTATTTATGTGCAAGATCACATTTAACTGCTAGAGTGGGTACGTGACATTTCAATATAAATGGATGATACTTAAATGAAGTAAAAACATCAACAGAAATATCTCTTGGGCTCAGAGAATCGGTACATGGTGGCCGTTCTCTAGCCCTTCTCCCCTGTCTGATGGAGAAATTATAATTTTGTGGGACAGTGTCAATAAGAGCAGCAGGTGCATCCGTATTTAGTCAGGTTTCAGTTAAAAATAGACAATCAAACTGACGCTCAGAAATAAGATCATTAAGAAAGTCGTATTGTTAAGGGACCTGATATTTAAAAGTGCCATTGGCAGATTTACTGTCTTGCTTTGTGGTTGAGAACACTCATTGGATGCAGGGACCTATACAAGATTGTTAAATTTACTCCTCTGTGATTTAGGAGTGTGGCTCTTGTAGTAAAGTGAAAATTTATCCAATTTAATTTTAAAAACTGTCTGTCTGTATGAAGTCCTTTTAGTTAAATGGACTGGGATCATAGGTATATTGCAGGAGGAGTTCACAGGTCCAAAGTTAATAGTTGACCTATGATAAGAAGAAGTATCAGCTGTCGGGGTTTAGAGTTGTTAGAGGGTCCAGGAATGACATGAGCAATGGAGAGACATGAGGAAGAAATGTGACTGGTGCTAGGATCCCAGGGACGTCAATAGTGGCGGGACTGGTCCGAAGGAGTTGCAATCAAGATATTTTGACCGTCTGAGAAAGGAGCACACAGGTGGGCAACACAGCACGAGATGTTTGAGGAAAGTAGCTTTGCCCCCAGCCAACTAGGATGTATTCCATCACTTCTAAATAACTGCCTGCATTCCCAGAAGAGGTCGATGTAGGAAACGGTGTAGACAGTGCAGGCTGATGACAGGCATGTGTGCAGAGACAACAGTCTGCTGAAATGCCCAACCCTGCGGCAGTAGGAGGGGATGGTGCCAGACATGTAAATGTGCATCACTGAGCTTTTTAGTGAGTAGAACATGTGCCCAAAGTCACTTTTCAGCAGTTCAGACTGCTCCTAACGGATGTCATTCCTGCTGAAGTGTACAATGACTTTGGTAATGTCAGTTCGTTAGCGAGGACTTGTAGTTTTTAGTGTAGTTTTTTCCTCTATGTCTCGGACAGTGGCACCTGGGACACAAGTTATTGCTGAATTCATTTTAGTGGATTTAATGGATAAGAACTCTACTAGTAATGGTAATGCTAATTGTTGTAGTAGTTGTAGTAGAAGTTGTAAGGCTAGTTGGTCATCATGATAATTAAGTTTATCACAGTAATAGTATTAACATTAATAGTAGTCAAAATACTACAGTAGTTATAGTGTTCATTGTTTAAACAGTAGTTAGTAGCAGTAATTGTAATTTCAATATTAGTAGCACAAATTTCAAATGTCATTGTAATACAGTACAGTCTGGAGGAACTGTTGACAATTGGTAAAACATCATCAGTTTTTCTGAACTTCTTGCTGGAGGAGCAGCAGTTCTGTTTGGGAGCTGGAGCGCTTCTTAAGCTGAGACAGCAGGGATTTCATACAGCGCTCCTGTCTTAATATCTGGCCAATGAGAAAGAAAGAATCAGGGGGAGACATTCCCCTTTATTTGTCACACACGTACATGCAGACATTGCACACGAGGTGAAATTTATCCTCCGCTTTTCACCCATCCTGGTCGTCCTTCCTCCGCGGCAGACCAGGAGCGGTGGGCAGCCAGACCGGCGCCCGGGGACCCATCTTCTTCGTCACCATTGGTCAGGTGGTGATCTTCTTGCATGTTTTTAGTGGGGGTATATTTTTCACGGAGGATACCCCAGGTGAACACGGGGAGAACATGCAAACTCCACACAGAAAGGCCCTCCTCGAGCAGCAGGCACCGAAGCATGGTGGAGGACACACCCAGTGCCCGCAGCGAGATTCGAACCCGGGACCTTCTTGCTGTGAGGCGACAGTGTTGCCACTGTGCCACCGTGCCACCGTCTGCTCTCTGACAGAAGATGGATGAACTGCTGCTCCTAAACAGAACAAACACAGACTTCTGCAGATCTGCTGCCTTGTGCTTGATTGAAACCTGGCTCAGTGAACCAAGAAAAAACATTCAATTTTTAATTGAAAAAAGCACAAGGACAACATATCAAATGTTAAAACTGAGAACAGGTTTCTGTATCTGGTTTCTATATGGTTTCCTTTTTGCATGGTAGAGTTTCAGCTTCATTTGTGGCTGCAGCGATGAACTGTGCTCACAGACGGTGGTGGAGTTCCTGAGTCCATGACGTCCACGACAGAATCAAGTCTGTTTTCAATGCAGAAGATCACAACCAGCCAGTGTTGGCTTTCAGCCTCGTCCCTTCTGTCCAGAGATTTATTTATTTTTATTTATTTATTTGTTTATTTGTTTATTCCAATCAATCAACATAGATTGGAAAGGAACAGGGAGAAGAAAACTTATTTTACCTGCCCCTTTCTCAAGGAAATACAATCAGATGAATTGTCAGATTACAAAATATATATCCAGCCTTTTTTTAAAAAAAGAGATTTCTTCAGATTCTCTGAATCTTTTAATGACATTATGTTCTGTACACAATGAAATCCACAAATTTGTTGCAGTTTTACGTTGAGATTCTTTAATTGTTGCACTTTTTTCCAGCACAGTCTGTCACAGTGGTGAACCCCTCCCCATCTTTACTTCAGACAGACTCCGCCTCTCTGGGAGGCTCTTTTTAGGCCCGGTTTACACGTACAGGGTTATTTGAAAAATGGAGATATTTCCCTTCGTTTGTGCACTTCGTTTACACGCAAATGGAGAATTCGCCTCTGAAAACGATGCATTCTAAAAACTCCGGCCAGAGTGGAGATTTTGGAAAATGTCGGTTGCATGTTTGCATATAAATGGAGAAAAACTGAGTTTTAGGTAGTCGACTCATATTATGCAGCAGAACTTGCACCTGCGCCAAATTGCAACCTATGTTTACATTTTCATTTGGCTATGGTGATCATGAATGAATTCAGGGTAGCAGTTGCATTTATGTTGGGGCAAACCCTTTTCGTTTGTTTGCATTTGCAAATACAGCTGCTCTATTACATCGAGGAGCAGAGACGAATGAGCGCTCGGAGGTCAGCAATTTTGCAACAACTTCTCTCCCCTCCAACACGAATAGCCAGTCCGCGACACCACCAGCGTTGACGACATACATACACGGGCCAGTCTAAACGGAAAGTTTTTTGAAACGGACATGTGTGCACGATGTTATTTTTAAAAACGGAGAGAGTGAAACGTCCGTTCATGAAAATAGCCGGCTACGTGTAAATGTAGTGCCAGACCTAATCATGTGAATCACCTGTTTTCACATTACCTAATTAACTGTGAGGTGTTCCATCAGGTTTTTTATTTCAGCATTTTACAGCTTTTCCAGTCCAGCCACTGCCTCAACTTTTTAGAAAAGTTTCTGGCATCAAAATCTAAACGAGGATGTAATTTTCAAAAACAATGAAATTTCTCAGTTTCAACATTTGATATATTGTCTTTGTGCTATTTTCAATTAAATATGGGGTTTCTGTGTTTTGCAGATCCTCATACTCTCAATTTACGTTTTACTCAGCGTCCCTACTTTGTTGGAAACAGGGTTGAATTTATAATGATAATGTCAGTATTAGTAATACTTACAGTATTTTTATTTTACTGTGTTTTACTGTTGCAGGAAGCGAGTCTCAAAGTGGAGAGCTATGTCTTCCACATGTTCCGCTACTACAGTTTCAGCCGCATGAGGAAGAGCGCTGATTACTTCCTGCTACTGTCCAACTCGCAGTACATCACCTGGTGGTCAACAGCCCTCAGCCTTCTCATCATCACCTCTGGCTACCTGCAGCTGCTCTTCCTCAAGAGACTCTTCATCACCAAGACCTGCACTGCGGATGAGAAGCCCCGCTGCTGACACATTCAGTGTGGATTAGGATGTGAAAAAACATGCCAAGCTGTCTGCATTTATGAGTACAGCCACAAATGAGTCGACAAGGATGCTGGCCATTTTTCTCTCTGCTATTGTGATTGAGTATTTCTTTAGACAGTATAACAATACAAAATACCGTCTGGTTTTTAATTTTCTTCCTTAAAAAAGTGATTTCTTTATCCAATATATATTTTCTTTCTTTCTTTACACTTCTCAAACTTCAAAATATTCTTTATGTTTATTTTGATTGATTTGTAATCTCTGATACTAAATGGGGATAGCTGATCCACAATTCACTAAAAGTTATGTTTCCTCTTTCCTTGAGTGCAATCTGTCTGTAGAGCTGCTTTTATTGTGATCTGCTGACATTTGAAGGGTATCGCTCACAATTCAGTGGAAGTCAATGGTATTTAGTATTATTTGCTGAAAGTGCTACCATCACATTAGCGGCTCTGTGAAGCTCATTGTAAAGCAAAGCAGATTTTGCCATGTATTTAAAAAAAAAAAAAAAGTGTAATATGTAAGAATTGAACCCCAATAGGGAGCACCATATCACCAGAGTAACTGTTAACTGCTGCTACCTGTAGCTGCCATTAGCTAGTTAGCTCAGTTAGCGAACTCTACCCCGACTGGGAGGTCTGGGGGCGGAGTGCAGGAGCTTTGGACTGCAGGGAGGAGGAGGTTTTCAGCAGCATCCCAGTGAATGTGGCAGAACACAGCCTCTGAGACCAGCGGAGGTCAGTTTGACAACAGGGAAACCAGTATTAAGGTGATTTACAGCATCTCAAATCAGGACTCTGACTCTGGCGATGATGAAGACGGTGGGTTCATGTATTGTGTGTTTTGGGTCATTGTCCTGTTGAAAAACAAGTGATGGTCTCACAAAGCACAAATCAGCTGGGATGACATGGCTGCCAAATGCTGTGGCAGCCATGCTGGTTCAGTGTGCTTTGAATTTTGAAAACATTTCCAACAATGTCACCAGCAAAGCCCCCTTACCATCAGACCCTCCTCCTGCTTCACGGTGGAACCACACATGCAAATACCATCCGAAAGAAATCCTACTGATGAACTTTTGACAAGTCACACCTTGTCAAACCATTCTGGGTGATGACCTTATGAAGTTGCTGAGAGAATGTGTGAAGTTGCCATCAAGGCAAATGGTGGCTACTTTGAACTATCTAGAACACATATGTCAAACTCAAGACCCATGGGCCAAATCCGGCCCGTGATGGAATTATCTTTGGCCTGCATGATAATCTCTAATTATTATTAGAGCTAGCCCGCTGGTATAGTGCACGCACCACTAGTGCTACAAGTCCCACAATGCACTGCCAGTGCATTGGCACATCAATCAAAGGCCTGTGTGCGTGAGTCCCTGCCCCACTCGTTCATCCGCAGCCTGATGGAGCTTGTTACCTGTGGTCAACTTTCAGTTACCCTCTCCCCCGAAAAATGGCAAAATGGAAGGTGGACTTTGAAAACAGGGGTTTTCAAGGCAGGTGGGAGGCGGAGTGTGAATTTCCCTTGGGGATGAATAAAGTATCTATCTATCTATCCATCTACATGGATATGAAGGACAAAGCAGTTTGTCTTCTGTGCAGAGACAGTGTGGCTGTAATGAAAGAATATAAGGTAATAAGACACTATGAAATGAAACACCATGACAGGTAAATTCCTCTGGAAAAGCTGCATAAGAGCCATGAGAAACTGATTTTTCTTGTATTAATGTTTAATGTTGTTTTTAGATTAAAAACAGGGCTTACAGACACAGCGCACGCGCGCTCACACACACCTGCACTCCCCCGCCACCAAAATCTCACTCTGAACTCAGTTCACAATGTGAGAGCCCTGAAACAGTCTTGTAAGATGTGTTAGTTTCATGTTCAAGTATCTGGCTTGGACTAGTGCGCATCAGAGAGCAGCAAACTTAGGTTTAATATATGTTTACTTTTTGCACTCTTTTCTTGCTACCACTGGGCTTGTTTGGTTTCTCTTCGAAATTTATCATTATTTTTTTTTTTGGCTGTTGTTGGCCTGTGGGAAAATGTTTTCATTTGGAATTATTATGGAAAGCTGCAGATAATATCATAAGAAATGAATGCAACTGGTTTTTCATTTATTTAATGATTAATGTTGTTTCATAAGCAATAACTTATACGATTGTCTTAGTTCCTCAGGATCATCTCCTTGTGTCTTGAATCTGCTTCCTCTTCCCAGCTCCAGTCCAGTGCCTGAAGAAAATGCTGACTCACTGCAGCTAGCTGCTTGCTCCCCTCCTGGATCATCTCTCTGTGAACATTATCCAAACTTTTGTCACAATAAATGTCATTTCACCCCTCCAGTACTCCTTTGTCTGTGTTCTGCATTTTGTGTTCAGTTAATTATATCAATGCATAACACCTGTGTCCATGAAAGCCCATTTGTGAGCCTGTAATGTGCAAATGAGATGAACTGCACCACAATATTCAGCTGTGCAAGTGCTGTAACTGTTTGTGTAATCACTCTGCTGATGAAGCTTGAGACAGACCCAAGTCATCACTCCTATAGTGCTGCACTTTTCTAGCCACCAAATACCTTAATGTTACGTAGCAGGAAGGGGAAAAGGAAATGGAAAAAAAAAACAAAAAATAAAAAAACACCCTTTTCCACCTGTGCTGGAAAAGAAGGGGGAGGGAGATGACAAATCAGTCACACCTGAGAGCTGACAAAAAGGAGGGAAATCAAACAAAGGAGGCTTGAAGGAGGACTGACATGAAGTGAGAAGTGAGAAAGAAAGAAAAGGAGATAACTCAAAGTTTAATTCATTTACCAGATTAATTAAAAGAGAACAGTGAAGTAAAGCAAGTGTTAAGGACAGGCTGGAAGTTGAACTGTGCGTTAAACTGGCACTAAAGGGAGAAGCTGATTCCTGGAGCAGGCGGAAAAGAAGCTGATCCTACTATCCTTGACCTGTTTGGATTCAGTGGCAAATATCTCGGTCTGAGTTGGGTGATGCACTACTAGCAGATAAGTCCCCTTTTTCCCTGAAACTCTCCTGGCTTCTCCTTACTTCTGACCTCAAGCTACACTGTTTTTTCTCTCCTCTCAAACATACATCCCTCCGAACTAAACTCAATCATATTCATTCCCCCCCAAACACACATTAATCCTTCTGAACTGAACTGAAAGACACACAAACTATACACACATACACACATGTACACATACACACAATTTGCATTCATAATCAACTGATTTGATCTGTTATTATTTATTTAAAAAACTTTTGATTTTTTTTTTGGTGATTACTCTCTGAATATCTCATTTGAATTTGGTTTCTGTTTTATGAATGGACATTTGTGACTTAAGAGACATTTGAGTTTGATTATTGACCTCATATGTTTTGATCAATGTTTGATTGAATGTAAGAAATCTAACTAACTGCATCGATTAGTTGTGTTTTATTGTGTGGTATTGTAGCTAAGAAGCCAGCTGTCGGGCTATATTGGCAGGTTGATTTTTTTTTTTTTCTTTTTTTTGAGTGTTCTCCTGTCTGGCGCCCAACATTATTTCATATTTTGAGAGGCTTCTATGCTACAGTTAAAATGGCTTTGATTTCTGGGGTCATAGCATTATTGCATCAGGTGAGAGATGTGAATGCATCTTAAATGAGATCAACCACAAACATGATCCCGGCACCATCTAATCTGTAGTGTTTCATTAAGCATTTGGAGAATATTTCTCTTTCCTGTTTCTCCTCTGTGTAAGAAACTCTTAAAAGTCCTCTTTTTGACTCCTAACAATTTCTCATCTTAAGTGCTCTCTTAAGGGCTAAGATACTTTGTGAATAATTACTATCTTTGCCAGGATCCAGTCTTAAATGTGAGGGGAAATTCTTAGAAAACATCATAATTCTAAGAATTTTCTTGGAATTTTGTCACTAAGAGCAACTCTTTGCACAAGGAGTCTTTAAGAATATGGCCTCAGGTCTTTAGCTCACACAAACAGTGTATGATTGTGGTTGACTTTCATTGCTATCTTAACAAGCATAGATTGTAGATGTGGTTAATGATTCTTTCCAGTTGATATCAAAAAGCCAACAGAAGAAAGCAGCAGGCTCCTTCATGTCCTCGTCCACAGTGAGCTGCAGTCATGCTGTTGAACACTCTACTCGTACTGTTCAGCTCTCATTGTGTGTGGGCCAGCAAGTCTGAACCTTCCCTCAATGAGGTGGATGCAGGTTTGTTCAGGGGATCAGATAAATATGACTTTTCAATTGAGGTTCCTGCTGCAGGGATTGAGTGTTTCTGGCACTTTGCCCACCAGAGTGGAAGCTTCTACCTTATGTACACGGTGAGCATTTTCACTGCAAACTTGAAAGACTGGGTTTCATCTTATCTGCAAAGAAATATGTTCAGAACTTGATGTACTGTCATGAAATTTATGCACAGTAGCTTAAGTTTCTGTGCCTTTGTGCCATTTGTCCTCAGGTTTGTAACAGTGACTTTCAAGGTGATCCAGTTCGACTTTTATGCTGTGATCACTGTCGGTGTTTCCATTGCATTGTTTGTGCATTTCCCATACTTGCACAAACACAAAAATGGCCGTACAGTATATTGATAACTAAGTTATATTATAATAGTCTATATATCTATAATATAATAGTCATGTCTCGCCATCGCGAGTGGCAGCCCTCCCAGCAGCTCCGTGTGGGTTGTGTGCTATTTTGTATGTTGTTGTTGTTGTTTTTTTTGTTTGTTTGTTTTTTTTGTTTGTTTTTGTGAAGTTCCCTTGTGTGAATTTCCCTTGGGGATGAATAAAGTATCTATCTATCTAATAGAGACATCGATAGAAAAATGTTGATGAAATAATGTTTTTCAATGAAACCATGTAAGTTATTGAGAACTGGAATCAAAGATTTTGTGTTTATGTTTTTATTGGCATGAAAAAAAATGAAATTTGCCAATTTTAGTAATGTCTGTTGTGTAAATTATTCACACAACAGACAGGGGGGCAGTAGTGCCATGCCCACTGAATGAGTACAATCATATGATCAGTCATATGAGTGCTGATCATCAAAACATGAGAGAACTACAATCCAACACAATGTAGTTGTGCTGTTCCTTGGATGAACATTAGCAGAATTTCAGCTGACACACGCTATGATTGTGTGGATCAGTTCAGTCATTTGAAGAACAGCACAATTGGAAATCACATGTGATTGGCAGCCATTAGAGGCCAAAACATTAAGGTGAAATTATTTACTAATCTTTAAATATCAATACCTTAAGCCATGTTTCTACCTTTTTATTAATCATGAACTATTGCAGATATTGTGATTAACGATACATCTGAGAGTTTGGCTCTCAGGGACACACTTAATGTCCCTAGAACAAAAAGTACTGTGCTAGCAAGTATTTGTGGCAGCAGGACGGTGGATGTGGGAATGAGTCAAAATAAAATAAAATTGATTGGTTTTGGTCTTTTGTGGGATTTGTTGACTTTTTTTAATATGTGTATGTGACCACAGGTACAGTGGGCAATAGGGATGGCCAATGCTCATCGACTTTTTGTGACGGTCAGCTCTCCACAGGGTGTTCTCATATTTTCAAAGATGGCAGCCTTTGGTCAAATGAACTTTGAGACTGAGGTGACAGGTAGGACCATCAGAAACTCTTTGCAGAGTCCATTATATACATACAAGAATTACATCTCATCCCTGTGGTAACTGCAGTTTCCTTTCAACAGGTTTTTACCGCATGTGTCTTGGAAACGGCAACAACCAGTTCGGAGGCATCAGGGTCTTTCTGAACTTTGGTGTCATTTACGAAGACTTTGAGGAGTCGAAAGAGATGGAAGAGGGAGAGAAAGACCTCAACAGCACTTTGGACAGTATTGAGGTATTTGTGTCAATTCAAGTCTCTGGGATTTTGGACTTATGTTTAGCACAGTCAAAACAATTTAGCTTGAGCTGATGCTACATTCAGAGAGGGAGCTAAATTCTACATAACATGTTTAAAACATGATCAACTGTCATCTGTATAAAAAGATATGAAACCAGTGATATTACTGAAAGTGGTGATGTTGGCAAATTGTTGTAAGAGTTAGACTAACTACAGTATATTACACCTATCATCAAGAGCCTGGTGCATATTGTGACATGCAGTTACATAAAAATGACATGAAACTATGCAATGTTTGGTTTAGGAGAGTATTCACAAGCTCCAGAATCAGATCTTCCATGTGTGGCGTCATTACAACTTTGCCCGCTTGAGGAAAGGAAAGGACCATTATCTCCTCTTGTCAAACCTCAGCTACATCACCTGGTGGTCAGTGACACAAAGCTTCGTCATCCCCCTGTCTGGATACCTGCAGCTCCTTGTCCTCAAAAGACTCTTCCACGCAGACTCCAGTAGGCTGCGATGCTGAGAGCAGAACATCCATGTATCTACATCATTGCTTTAACCTCTCATGATTTCTGCTTTCTCGTATCAGATTTTTATTCATACTTTTTTTTAAAATAAAGATCCTGCACATCATCTGGAGCTAGCAGCTAAAACACACAATAGGTTGCATGATTATTACTCACTTAAAGGTGATCATTAATGGCCATATTTTGAAACCGAACTAACAAATCCATGTACAAAATATCCAACCATCTGCTTGAGCCACTTGGTTTAAATAGGTCTGTGCTCATGTAGCCACCCACAGACTTATTGTCAGTTCAGTTAATTTATCTCTCTGATATGTCAAAACATTTGTTTGGTCACATTTTAAACGATGCCTTATGAAACCAATCATAAATTAAACTTCTTCACTTCACTTTTACTGATGTCTCTTGATATTAATTCAATTCAGTTTTATTTGTTTAGCACCAAATCACAACAGAAGTTGTCTCAGGACACTTCCCATATAGAGCTGGTCCAGACCAAACTCTTTATCTACAGAGACCCAACAGTTCCCTCACGACAAGCACTTGGCGACAGTGGCGAGGAAAAACAACAAAGCACAAAGACTCCGGGGAAGAAGCTAAGTTAGTAACGGGTCTTGGTAGGACATGAAAGTGTGCAGATGGAGAGGTAGAGAAGAACAGAGGAGCTCGGGTCTTTGGAAGACCCCCCACAGTCTAATCCTATAGCAGTATAACTATCCCAAACGGTTAAAGTAACAATACCATAAAATACTCCATTACAAGTAAAAGTCTTGCATTTGAACTCCTACTCAAATGAAAGTAGAGAAGTATCATCAACAAAAAGTACTTAAGGTATGAAAAGTAAAAGTACTCATTCTGCAGAAAATTGTCCCATTACTGATATCTTTGATCTTTGTTGACAGATATCTTAACTCTGATATCTGTAATAACCTCAGCTGACATCTGGACATCCTTCATATTTCCTGTACCAAAGAAGGCCTGCCCCAGTGCTGCCAGCGACTACAGGCTGACTGCCCTGACCTCATACATCATGAAGGCTTTTGAAAGGATCTAGAAGACCGGCTCAGTCCTGGGGTGGAGCAGGGCTCTCTGCGTGTACTCGCAGAAAGGAGGATGTTGTCAAAACTCCTCTCAATCGTGGACATCTCCCATTCTCTGCATAGTGTTCTGGCCAGCTGGAGGAGCACATTCAGCCAGAGACCAAGTGCTCTGCATTATTTTGATTATATTGTACATTTTTTACCTTTACTCCTGAATTATTATTTTTATTTACCATTTGCACATTTACTCTACTCTTGGCACATACACATTTGCACTTTTTTTTTTTTTTTTTTTTTTTTTTTTACCATTATTGTTACTCTTTTGTTATAGTAGTTTGTAACTTTGTTGTGTTTTACCTTTTCAAGTATTTCATCCATCTTTCTAACTGTGTGTTGAGCAGCTTGTACTGCAACAAACTAAATTCCCAGTTTTTATTAATCTGAATCTGAAACTGAAATGTAGTGGAATTGAAGTATTCATTACTCATTACATACTCATTTTCTTTCTGGCAAACCAGTCAGCACAAGAATGAAGTTAGATGGCTGAAAATGAACAAGTGAACTTAAATCTCAAAGGTAAACATCAGTTTCAGCTTCAGATTAAAGCATGTGTTTTTTTTTCTGCCTGATTTTTGTGCTTGTTTGAGAGATGTTTCCTATTGAACCTATTAGGTCAGACAGCTGGTTCACAAGGTGATACAAAATGACGTGCTTTGCACTGTCTGAAACACTGAGTGATTAAAAACCTGTCAGACAACACCAGGGGCCCGTTTCACAAAGCAGGTTTAGTGAAAACTCCGAGTTTGTTAAGCCTGAAATGAAGGAAACTCTGAGTTTTCCGTTTCACAAAGGGAGGTAACTCAAACCAGAGAAAGAGGGGTAACTCTAGCCTGTTTCACAGAGAGCGGGAACTTAAGCTCTCGGTCAGTTACCATAGTAACAGACTCTATGAACCTAACCTGGTCGGGACCAGGTTTTTCTCAATGAACCTCGAGTTTCTCTCTGTCTCCGCCCTCTCCGCACACGGTATTTGATTTCCTCATTCATTCGTCAGCAGGCGAGTTTTGGGATAACATAGTTCTGCCGTCTGTTATTTAAAAAAATCAGTCAGTAGGCACTTTTTTTTCACTAACATGGCATGTCCTTTTGACAACGATCCCGTGGATGAAGGTGCAGCATTACTGCGCAGGGAATTAAATATTCGTCGGGAGATGGTTATCAGACCGCGCATAGATGTTCTGGCATTTCCAGACAATTATGTTTTTGAACGGTACCGTTTCACATCACAGTCCATCATCTACATACACAACCTAATCCGTCTTTACATTTGCAACATTACCAGCCGGAGTCATGCTCTCACATCCCAGCAGATATTGTGTGTTGCGCTGCGTTTCTTTGCGCAGCATTATGTTGGTGATAAAACAACTGCACAGTCAAACAGCCACTTAATATTTACTTTATAATGTAACACATGATCAAAATGAGGTACCCCCCATTAAATTATGCCGTGTCTTACCTGTTTGAACAATGTTTTTATGTTTCATCTTGAGCTGCTACCAAGTGCACTTCTCCCCCGCGGGATTGCACCTACATGAAATAAATTAATGAGCTACCATTCAAGCAGTTTTCCCCTGTAATATTATTGTGATTGCAAAGGACTACATTTAAACTTACGCATTGACCCGAGCAGCAATGTTCCCCCACGCCGCCTCCCTCTCTTTTGCAGCTGCAGCGGTGTTACACTTTTTTCTAAAAACATGCTCAAATTCGTCGTATGAGCGCATTAAGAGTTCGAGTTCCAGTGGGGTAAAAAACGCAGCCCTCCTCTTCCCCGTCGCCATGGTGACTCGTCGAATCGGGGCTCCATTGATGTTGGCTTTTTATAGTCGTGGTGCACGCGCTTAACCCTGAGTTAACCTACTCTGAGTTGACTGAACTAACTCAAATCACCTGTTCTGAAACCGGAAACTCGGAGTTTCCTATCTCAGGCTAGATCAACTCAAGGTTCAGGATTAGACTCGGAGTTTGTTGAACCTCCTTTGTGAAACGGGCCCCTGGAGAATTTAACGCAATACATGCAGGTTTAGCTCACTGTTAACGCCAGCTGCTTTCAGTCTGTCCATTTGTCTGTTTATCTTCAATGGCTGCTATTCTCCTGACGCATCACAGTGTGATTTCCCTGTGACTGCAGACATTACCCATGCACCTGTCATCCATGGGCTGTAGCTTTCTTAGCCATGAACAGGATTAGCAGGTTTAACATAAAAACTGATTGTTGTCATGTTTGTTGCACTGCGTTGGCACAGGATCACAGATGCCATGGATGTTTCTGATATACCATCTGACAAGAACAGGAAAGTTTGTCAGTGCATTGGTTCATTTTCCTCACACTTGGATTCAGACAGACTGCCCGTCAACAGGTAAATAACCTTTTAAGCTTTTTGATCATTTCTAACTGAATGTCTATTGCTGATGTCAAGTGAAAATAAAGATATAGAATAGAATAAATGTTCCTATTCTTTAGATAATAATAATAATAATAATAATAATGTAAAGTAATATAGTCGGTTTTAAATAGTTTATTTTGCTTAAGTAGGAGAGTTTTCTCTCAAAGGAAGAGTTTCTAGTTTATCGTAAGTCTGTCTTAACATGATAGTTAGAAATGGTTATTATTAGGTTATTGAAACTGGTTTAGCTTGCTGTAATCATTCCTCCTGTCATCAAAAGATTACTTTATGTAATGTCACTGTAACTGATGGGGGACAAAATACACAGTCCTCATTCTGTGCAAAAATGTTGTTTATCTGAATATGTTAACTGACGCTGATATGAGGTTTTGCAGTGTAACTTGCAGAGTAACTGTGCTGCCCCTTTAAGGTTAATGTGTATTTTGTCCATGTAGGCTTGCCGTAGTTCACTCTCAGTGAAGAAAGTCTTGAAGCAAAGCTGTGTTGTTTTTCTGCTCCCCATTTACTTTTTCTTTGCTGAAGCCTAAAGAGCATATGTCTGTAAGTAATACTTACCTTTTATGTTGAATTTACTTGTGAGAGTCTTCTGAAATCGTTCATAATTTGTAACTTAAAACTTAAAAACGGGAGCGATGCTAACGCGTTAGCCGGTCTATGGCGTTTTTAATGTTACGTTAGCATCAAGCTAATCGGACGTTTATTGCAGTGACTATTCAATGATATTTTCAGCACGTTTGTGTATACGTGTTAATAATTAATGACTCAGCGTTTGTTGATGTAAAAGAAAAGTCAAATACATTACTTTTGTAATATTTTATTTTTATTTCTGTATTGCAGTTTCACAGTGCTTCTGACAGTAAGCATCTGAAACGTACCTGTTGACTCCTGGATGTTTATTAAGGAACCTGTTTATCTATCTGCCAAGCTAGAAATCAGCTCTACATCCTTGTAAGGGCAGAATAGTAACGGTAACATAAAGAGTGAATTCAGCACTAAAAAATCTAACTTTAGGAAATATCCACTTGTTTTGTTTAACTTTCACTGCTGAATCTAAAACTTCTTACACTGGATCTTTTAATGGCTGATATGAACAGGAGCAAGAAATCCTGTTGAGATGTTGATGTCTGCACCTGAATGAACCTGCCTTTTGTCCTTTAGTCCAGTGCTTCTCAACTGGCCCCCGACCCACTGAAAATGGGTTGGTCGCGACCCATCAGTTGAGAATCACTGCTTTAGCCCATCTGTTTGGCTAAATGTAAACTAAATTTGATTGCTGGATTGTTTGGGCAGTTTCAGTTTAGTTACTTTCAGAGTGTGTAAAAAACCAACGTTGACTGAACTTAGAATTCAGTTGGAAACTCCAGATCTGTTATTTTCCTCTAGTTTTGTTACTTTCTCCTTTTGTATCTACATTCACTGAGCCACAGACCCTTGGCATAAGTGCAAATGTTTTGTTCTAATTGAAACATTTTCATCTTGCATGGAGTGAATTTGCGTGTTCACATTTACTTTTATCTTTTTATTCATTTCGTAATCATGCCATCTCTAAAAATTGTTTCCTGTTCAGTCTGAACACATTCTCAGATATCTGACTGGAATGTCAGACTTTTATTCTATACACACTCAGGATTTTGCTATTTAAATGTCTCACAAAAACTGATAAATGTGAAGCAAAGAAAAACATGACATTTGTATATCAGAGACACAAATGCAAGCTTCTCCTTGGTAATACCCAATTTGGGTTGTTACATTCCCTGTAATATTTGACTTGAGACTTGACTTAGATTTTTCTCAAATGACTTGAAAACATTCTTCTGCCAAAAATAATTCTATGTAATTTCTCAAGCATTTTGGTTCTCCTCACATGGAAAGTTGGCTCAGCACCCCTGAGCTCTATAGTAATAGTTGAAGTACTTTCACAGGAATTGTTCTTCACAAATGAAATGTGTCACTTCAATTTCAGTTTACCAGATTTACTTCATTGATTCAATGAGTTTGTGACTCATGCACTTCAGCTTAGGTCAGTTAAATATGTACAACTTGAGGTTTTCTTTGTTTTGAGATGAGTTGACTCTGGTTAAGTTCACATCCTTGCATTTCAGGTAATGCTAACTACCTCTGTGTCTCTACAGCTAATCATGGATAAAGTAGAATTTATCTTGTCCATATGCAAAACCATCTACCAGATGGCTGAGAATGTGAAGGCCAACAAGGAGCGCTGCCAACGAGTCGCCAAGAGAGTCAAAGCCCTGCAGGAACTGGTTCTCACCATCAAACAAAGGGGGCCAGGTCAATGCTCTGCCCCCGTGGAGAATGCTCTGAAAGAACTCTGCACCACTCTGACTTCTGCCAAGACGCTGATGATGAAATATTCCAAAACTAAAGCTGTTATGAGCTTCCTGAATTCCAAAAGCCATGAAGACCAGTTCTGCAAGATGAACGAAAGACTCACTGATAACCTCCAGGTCCTGTCTGGGGCTCTACAGGTCGAGCAGGGGAACATACTGCACAAAGTGTATGAAACTGTTGCAGGGAAGAGACAGGATGAAGAGTATTGGAGTGGACAAGCTAGCTCCACTATCTCCACAAATTCCGTGACTCCCCCCAGCACCATAACCTGCATGCCAATGTCTATCCCTACAAGTCCTTTGCCTCCCCCCAGCATCATGTCCCCCATGCCAGTGTCTAGCCCCACAACTGCCATGCCTGCCCCCGTCATCATGTCCCCCATGCCAATGTCTAGTCCCACAAGTCCTGTGTCTCCCCCCAGCATCATGTCCGCCATGCCAATGTCTAGCCCCACAACTCCCATGCCTGCCCCCACCATTATGTCTCCCATGACATTATGTCGCCCTACAACTGCCAGTTCTGTACGCTGCATTGTGTCCCCCCAGTCAGTGACGATTCCCATAGCTCCCATTCCACTGCGTGGAACCATGCCCCCCCTGGTTGTCTCCTCCACCATGACCCCCAATCCTGTCCTTAGGATCATTGCCCCGGTGCGAGCTCCTTTTGCTCCAGTTACTTTGTCAACACAAAATGCATCTGTCATAAGAAGTTGTGTGGTCAACAGCTCCTATTTTCCTTGAAACAATGGGGATGTTGCACTGGGATCTGTAGAAAAGGGTAAAATATTTCTGTGATGTTTGAAGACAAAGAGGGACAGGCAAGAGAAAGACCTCTGTAGTACCCACCCCTCTCACCTTTCCATGTCTGGTATTGGCCCCCACAGCAATATACACTCACCCAAGCAAGTTATTTGGTTTGAGACTCAATGCTTATTTCTATTTTAGAGAAACAGGCAACAAGAGGAAAGAGAGGGTAATGATATGCAACAAATGTCCAGAGTCAAACTAGATCTGGGAGTACTGCAGTGAGATGGTACTCCTGTCAGGCCTGGGTATATTTGAAATGAATCAGTCTGTACAAAGTGTATTTACATATTCATTCTTTAAAGCACTAAATGTTCTAGACAAAATGTAAATTAATATTGTCATTTTAACAAGACTGATAGGTAATGACTCATGAACTGTATGCATAGAGAACAATAGGTTGTTGTTAAAACAGAAAGTTTGTTCATTATTAGGAACAGCCAGTAGCCCCAGTGCTTTTAAACACATCACTTCCTTAGACATTCCTGTAGCTTTCAAGTGTATCCCACAGCCTTCTTCACTGAATGGAACTTGCTCAGGCGTTCACACCCTAACCCTAACCCTAACTGTCTGTAATGTATAATTATCATTTTGATCATTTTTAATGATCTGATGATGATTAATGATTTCAATCATATTCTCTTTTCTTGATCCTTTACAGATTACTTACTGTATGAAATCTGTATTTTTTGCAAAGGCACAGATGAAAAAAGATTCAATTAATTTCCAACGTGACACAATATTCCTTCAGACTCATGGCACCATCTTATGGACTTTAGGCTGAGAAACACAGCTGTTGTTATTGATTATGGACAGAGATAATACTCTGCACTACACAGGACCCCTCTTTTTGCCAGTGGGTCACTGTCACAACAATTTTTTAAAATCTTGGTGCCCTATGGTAAAACTAACAGGCCATCCTCTCCAAAATCACATGTAGGTCATCTGTGCAAGCAGCTTATTCCAGCCCATATTGACATTTATAATTAGGTGCTGACCTCTAATGACTATAGTAAATAAGATAAGAACAAAGGGGGAAGTTAGGTGAAATTGGCCTATCTAACCTTTGTGTTACTTCTCCAAGTATCTTATTATGTGTTTCTCAAAGTTATTTAATATCTGAACAATTTTAGAAAGGAATAACTGCATTATAATACATTTTATTCTTATAGCACTATAATGTGCTTTCATGTACGGATTCTTTTTGGTCATTCTTTCATGCTCTTTGTGCAAAGTAAATTCATTCATTCATTCATTTAGCCATATAATACCAGTGCTAAATAAATAAATACTCTGCAACTCAAGAACAATGCTGCTCCTTTGTTTTCATGTCTTCTAGGCAGATCATCAGTTTGTGACAGTGCTGACTTTTTACCTGGGAAATGAAACTTCATCCTCAGGATTTTAGCGTGACATCATGTACGTAGCCATCAAGTATATGTCTAAGATTCTTTAGCAGGCTTTATATATATATATATATATATATGCCTTTTTGAAATCTACCATACAAACAAATTTGTCTCACTTTACCTATTCTCTCTGGCAGTAATAGTGTGGGTTTGACTCTAATTATCAAATTGATGAATTATCTGCCTCTGAGATTCTTGCATCCAACCCAATAAAATGGAGGTGAATGGCATTTTGTCTGAGGGACTCAAGTATTGAAAAGTATGACAGCACTACTGTTTCTAACAGTGCACCCATTACTCCTGATAATACACCACACAGCTGCTTAATAGGGACTATAGGCATCATGAGATGCTATAGTCAAGTATGCAGACTCGAGGCAAAAAAAGAGAAACACTCAAGAATGACCAAGAGCATATAATGAGATCAACATGAAGAGTTATTTTTGTTCAATAACACACAATTATATTCTGTGAAAAGCTAAATTCAGGGTTAGGGGTAAGGCTAACCCTAACCCTAACAGTGTGCTTGTGTTGTTACTAGTATTATGTTATTTCAGTGGGTTTACCTTGGATGTTTGACATGAAACCAGTAAGCCTGACAAATTGTCAATATAACAGTTAATCAGGACTCCTGCAGACCATATCTGCTCTGCACCTCTGTCCCCCTGTGGTGAGTTATGCTTCTGCTTCAAGGCTAAGATAAATAGATCCCGGGTGTGTCAGAGCAGAGCATGAACAGCACTGAGCAGGGGGAAGGACTGCAATTTTCAGAGAGGAACAGGAAGTAGTGAGCAGCAGAGGGAGGAGCTGAAGGCTATCGAGACATTTTCTCGGCAGTTTCATTTTCTCCCAGCATTCACACACAACATATATACCATACCTAGGCTGAGCCGGGAAGCTTTTACTGACATCCACTTGCAGGTAAATTATCTTTATATTTTTTGTCATCTCAACATTGAACTGACAGCTCTTTATGTGCCCTTCAAGTTCCGCTGCTGCAGACTCTACTTGTAGATCAGGAGCACAGTGAGTCATTTGTCTACTGTGGTTCTTTACAACAGTTTGATTCCTCACTGGGTGAACCTCATGAAAACTGACAAAAGCATGTTATTGCCTCAAGGGTAACAGAGAGCAATAATTACCCATTTCATGCTCTTGCCTTGGGTATTTAGGTGGAGCTTACCTGCTCATATGAAAGAACTAGCAGAGGACAGAAGAAAGAACAAGCTGCACAGATTAATCAAAGACAGAGATTTATCAAATGAGGAATATCTTATGTATGTGAGTCTAAGAAGCTCAGGGTTTGCAGATAAACAAGAAATCAATGCATATCTACATACTGTGGCTTTAAATAGAACTGAAGTCATTATAGATTTGGGTTTTGCAGAGCACTAAATGTTATTTTAATTGAGAAAGTTGCTTTACACATAGATAAATCAGTTGTTGCTTAGTTAACAATTAGAAATCCAAATAATGTATTGTAAAAGTGTCCATTGGCAGGGAAACACAAAGGAATCAAAATGTCACCCTAATCCACCACATCTCTGATATCTGGTATCATGTTCCTTTCCTTTCCTTTCCTTTCCCTTCCTTTCCTTTCCTTTCCTTAATAATTATTAAAAGATAATGTGTTGTTTGAACTTGTATGATTTGTGTTGAAGTTCTTTCTCTATGGGCACCAAATCCTTCTTCCCATTTCAGTGGAAAGCTATCCAGAGAAGAAGAATCATTTGGTAGTAGTAGTAATGTTGTTTTAAGACAATCAGCTGCATCACATCTGGTCTTGTTTCAGTCTCAAAGGTTCTTAAATATATACTATACAACATTTTCACATGAGTAGGTCTAAAACTGAGTAAACCTATATGATATATTTTGTTTAATTCTGTATTTTCATTTCCCAAATGTTTCCAGTAATGTTCAAACCCTGTGAAATCTGTAATTTTATTTAAGCTAATGGTGCATTTCATTTAATCCCCTGTGAATGACATCATATCCCCTTTATCCCCTCCAGTTGCTATAACCTCTGGGGAGACACATGAAACATCAGATGATATGTCAGAAAGTGAAGAAGGGAGTCGGTGAACACGACCAATCATATCATGCATAAAACTTAAGCACATTACCTTGTCTGTGAACATGACATTTCTGTCACATCAGATAGATTTTCATCAACACTGGTGGTTGTTTAACAATGGACTCGCATGATCCCATGCAATGTCATGACTGTTGACATTGTGAAGGACTGTTTTTAAGGAAACAATCATCCTGTCTGTTCATATGTGAATGATGGGCTGTAACTCAGTGATATGTTACACCATCAATACAAATTATTGATGGATGAATTATGCTCTCACTCACCTGGCTTAGCATTACAGGCCTCCCTGATTAGATTTGGAGAGACAGTTCTGTGGGAAACTTTCCCATCAAATAACTTCACATAACATCAGCTCAGTTCACCTGAGTGTCTACAAAGTCACCTGAATTAAATTCATGTCAGCCCAGTTCAATGCAGAGCCAGCTGCTGATAATTATAGTGGACCTGTTCTGTCATGAAAACAGTTATTTAACAGTTTTTCTCTGGAATCTGCTCATAGTGAGGTTTGTAGATATTCAAAAAGTCAGGGACATTCTTTGTAAAAATGCCATATTGTGCAAGCCATCCTATTTTCACATTTTAGTGTTGTACTGTTCAGAAGCAGATATGTCAAGACCTCAGCAGGCAAAATTGTAGCTATCTGCATGGTCAAAATTTACTATGGGTGAGAAGAAAGAATTTAGTTATTGTGGTTTAGATGAAGTAACTATTTAAAAATATAAAGTTTATCCTACAAGTTGCGTTACATGCTTGTTAGTGGATGATAGGTTTAACAGACGTGAGAACCATTTGTTATGTTGCGATAATGAGATAATTAGTAGCTCAGGCTGGAGTATATTTGTCAAACCAAAACCAACCACAGTCCGTTAGTCCGTCTCTTAATACTTGCTGACTGTCTCTCTCTGGATGTCACCTCCGACCCCTTTGGTTCCTACTGAAGATGTAAATTCAGCCTGTCTGTGTTGGGGACTATTTTCAGCGGTGGATTAATCTAAATTTGGTGCTGTAGTGCATGTTTGTGGCAGCAGGATGGAAAGTGTGTGACTCAGTCAGAATAAAAAACAGTGTGTGTGTTCTTGGTGATGAAGGAACATGTCATGCTACTTTACCTAAGTATCTCAATTTTAAGCTGAGGGCAATATTGCACTTTTAGTAAACTACATTTATCAGACAGCTGGAGTTACTACTTACTTTACTTTGGTTTTTATAAACAGAGCATGTGATCACTTTATAGAATATGATGCTGTACAACAGATTAAACTCACTCTATATAAAGTACTTTTACTTTAGTATTAAGTACATTTTTGGTAAAAACTCTTGTACTTTTACACCAGCGAAACCTTGAATGTAGGACTTTTGTTTGTGACAGAGTATTTTTATGGAGCAGTAATGTTGCTTTTGCTTAAGTAAAAGATATAAGTACTTTTTCCTCTACTGCCCTGAAGTAAGATTTGTTCAGTTTGGTTCAGGTTATTTCAGTCATAACTATGGCTAACTTAAACTGTATTTGCATCTCTGTCTCTCCAGTTGGTCATGGACTTCGTAGATCCCATCCTGTCCGTTGCCTCGCAGATCTACGCCCTGGTAGAGAATGTGAAAGCCAATAAGAAGCGCTGTCGGCGTGTTTCTCATAGAGTCAGAGCCCTGGAAGAGCTGGTGAGGTCCATGAAATGCAGAGAGCAGGGACAAACCTCTGCCGACATAGAAAAAGCTCTGAAGGAGCTTTCCATCACTCTGAAATCAGCACAGGAGCTCATCAAAAAATACACTCTGGCCAGTTGGGTGGAGCGCATTCTTAAGTCGAGCAGCCACGGAGACGAGTTCAACAGCGTGAACGAACGTCTCAATGATGCCTTCCAGGTCCTGTCTGGAGCTCTGCAGGTGGAGCAGGGGAATATTCTGTACCAGGTGTTTGAACTGACCTCCAGAGAGAAAGAGGATGAGTTGGACAGGAGGGAGGATGACACAGAGCTGAAGAAATGTAAGGGAAACTAATGCTGACTCTGTAGAGTATGTTTTGTAAAGGTAATAGGAACCAGGTCTGTTGGTCTATGTGAGCTTAAATTTGATCTTGTAACTTTAAAAAAATGTTTTGAGAAAGTTCCATCAGATGATTAAAAATGCAAAAAGCTTTACTATGCTGAAGTTCCTTATTAACTCCACAGCTGTTTTCCAAAGCTCTAGAATCTTTTTAAAAACTTGTTTCCAACTTGAGAGTCTTCACATCATCGGACAACTCAAGACAGTTGTGTGATTTTTATAGCTGGTTGTGTGAGGATTAATCACACAGTAATTGCTTTGTTAAAATTGAAAGAATTTTTTTTCCCCTTGAATGAATGTTTTTCCTGGTCATACTCACAACTTGGATGTTGAAAGAAAACTATTAAGTAGTGAGAAACTGGTAATTATCAGCTCAGATATGACATGAATGCTACATTAGCTTCATTCCCAACAGAGGAACTTTGGGGTCTTGAGTAAAGTAAGTAGTACACCATAAATTGGCTGCAGACTACCTAGTAGTGATGCAGACCTTGCAGCACTGACTGTTGCTGGTTAAAAGTAGGACTTAAGAGAATATTGTACATTTATTGGGCAAATAAATAGTTAAGGAGTCAGTTTTTATTTGACACAGAAAGAAGTATCCAAGGACATAAATTCTAGTCGTTAAATGTTTCTTTAATTGATCAACTAGACGCTTCACAACATTCGTCAATAGGTCAAACTGAAGCAATGTAAGAAGCTTTCATTGATTGAATATAACTTTTACAAGAAGCTTTTACAAGTCAGTTAGTCATTTGGCAGACGCTTTATTCCAAAGGGATGTACATATGAATTCACACTCCGATGGCACAGCATCGGGGGCATTTGGACTGCTGAAACCAGGGATCGAAGCATTGACTTCCTGATAGATGGATGACCGCTCTACCTCCTGAGCCACAGTTGCCCTTTTGTGGGCAACCCTAACCCTAAAATTGAATTATGAGTTCTGTAAGTGCTCGTTAAAAGGACATGCCAATGAAAGATCTGGAGGGGAATTTAGGCACGACCGGATTCAGTATCTGTTTGTTTGTTCCTCAGTGCTCCTGGACTACATGAAGAGCCAACAGGAGAAAACAGATACCATGCTGAGAGAATTTCAACATGTCAAAAACAACGTGGAAACGGTTGTGGAGATCTGTGAGTACACCAAAACACTTCAATGCATGTCAGCATGATTATGTTAAGAAAAAAGAAATATATAAATTACTGCATCAGTTTTGTTACTGCAGTTAGTACTACGAACTATATCAGTAGAAGTCGTTGCCGTACTAGTGGTATGAAAAATATTGGAAGTAATAGAAGTAATAGAAGCTGTGCCAACCCCTGCCGCATGTGGCAGGGCATCCAGGCCATTACAGAATATCAGGCAAAAAGACAGCCCAACCAACCAACAATGCCTCCCTCCCTGATGAGCTCAAAAACGTCTGCGCTCAATTCAGGTTAGGGTTAGCAGGACAACCCACAACCAGCCACCAAAACTGCTCCCCACCCAGATGAACAGTCCCCTCACACCTGTCACTTATGATGTGCGTTCTGCACTCAGCAGGGAGAACTTCCGTAAGACTGCTTGCCCTGACGGCATACCTGGCTGCTTGATCAAGACCTGTGCAGAACAGCTGGCTGGAGTCTTCACTGACATCTTCAATCTTTCACTGGCCGAGGCCGGTACTGAAACAGCCAGTTGCAGTGGGCCTTAATGACTTCCGCCCATCGCACTCACCCCCATTTTCACCAAGTGCTTTGAGAGGCTGGTCTTGGCCTACTTCAAATGCCTTCTTCCCCCCACACTGGACCCCTATCTGTTTGCCTACTGACAAGGATGCCATCTCCACGGCACTGCACTCCACCCTGACGCACCTGGACAACACCACCTATGCAAGGATGCTGTTCATTGACTTCAGCTCAGCATTCAACACAGTCATCCCCTCCACGTTGGTCAACAAACTCAGTGAACTCAGCATCAGCACCTCACTCTGCAACTGGATCCTGGACTTCCTGACCAACAGACCCCAGTCTGTTAGGTTACACAACCACACCTCTGCCACCCTGACCCTGAACACTAGCGTTCCACAGGGCTGTGTGCTGAGCCCTCTTGTCTACTCCCTCTTCACCCACGACTGCATGCCTGTTTATGGCTCCAGCTCCATCATTAAGTTCACAGATGACACCAAGGTGATAGGCCTGATTAACAATAATGAGGAGTCAGCCTACAGGGATGAGGTTCAGCAGCTGATGATGTGGTGCACCGACAACAACCTGACCCTCAACACCAAGAAGTCCAAGGAGCTCATCATGGACTACAGGAAAGCTAAAGGCTGCAGTCACACCCCCATTCATATCGATAGGGATGAGGTTGAACGTGTCTCCAGCTTCAAGTTCCTGGGTGCCCACATATCCGAGGACCTCTGCTGGACCCTCAACTCCACCTTGATAAAGACAGCCCAACGGCACCTCAACTTCCTGAGGAGACAGAAGAAAGTTAACCTGGCTCATCAGTTCCTCGTTAACTTCTACCGCTACACCATTGAGAACATCCTGACCAACGACATTTGAGTATGGTACGGCAGCTGCACAGCCTCCGAGTGGAAGGCCCTGTAACGGGTGGTGAAAACTGGCCAGCACATCACCGGTGCCCAGTTAACTGCCGTTGAGAACCTCCAGTGCAAGCGGTGTCTAAGAAGGGCACGCAACATCAGCAGTGACAGCCCCCACCCCAACCATGGACTGTTTGCCTCCCTCCCATCTGCTAGGAGGTTCAGGAATCTCTGTTCCCTGCACCAGCAGGCACAGAAACAGCTTGTTCCCCAGAGCTGTTACCCTGAAGTCCATCATCATCTCCACAGTTTTGAATGTGTTCAGCTTCTGGTTGTTCTGACTGCACCAGAGGACCAGCTGCTCCACCTCGCTCTGTATGCAGGCTTGTCACCATCTTGAATGAGGCAGATGAGCGTCGTCTGCAGACCTCAGGAGTTTAACAGACAGGTCTCCTGAGATGCAGTTGTTGGTGTAAAGGAGAAGAGTTGGGGGGGGGACATATGTTGCTTCCTGATGTTTTCTGTCTGTCAGGAAATTTGTTATCCGCTGACAGGTGATGACTGGCACAGTGAGCTGGAGGAGTTTAGAATTGAGGATTCTGGGGTGATGGTGTTGAACGCAGAGCTGAGGTCCACAAACAAAGGATCTTTGCATATGTTCCTGGGTGGTTGAGGAGTTGCAGGATGTGGTCCATTCCTGTGTTGACTATGTCCGCCACTGACCTGTTTACCTGGTATCAAATTGCAAAGAGTCCAGCAGGGGGCTTGTAGGGTCTTCCAGATTAGTCAACAGCAGTCTTTGAAAGGATAGTGCACATGCACTGACCGTGCATGCAGCCTGTTGCAGTTGCTCCTGTTTGTTTTCTTAGTTTTACAATTTTTTTAATCTCTATTCTTTATTATTACTACTTGTATTTTTATGACCATCATCTTGAAGCTGTGCCCTTCCAAACATATTGGGCAAGAGAGTTCTGGTCTGTTTTCTCGCTTTGGAACTGCTACTCTCACTGGGACACAGCACCGATGTGCAGCGACTTCATGGCTGCATTGTTTACTCCAGAGATCAGCTGATCATGCTGAGGCCGACCGGCTTGTCGGCCAGAACATCAGAGATCCCACTGAAATCTGGAGGAAAACACACAGAGGATGTAGGGGAGGACAGAAACAGTGGAGGAAAAGAGCTGGGTCGAGACAATGGAGGTTTATGGAGAAGAGGAGAGATAAGCCACGTCTCCCCTCTCTCATCATGGGCAACATCACGTTGCCAGCAAATAAGGTGGATGAGCTAGCAGCACTTGCCAGGAGTCAGAGGGAGTACCGGGAGTGCAGTCTGATGTGTTTTTCGGAGACATGGTTGCACCAGGACATGGCCGATGACAACGTCTCCATCAGTGACTTTCAGACTGTTCGGGCCGACCAGGATTGCACCGAGAGCGGTGAGTGTAAAGGAGGGGGGCTCATCAATAACCAATGGTGTAATCCTGGTCACATTACCATCAAGGAACGTATCTGTTGCCCGGACAATGAACTGTTGGCTGTTGGGCTCAGGCCATATTATTTGCCCAGGGAGTTTTTGCATGCCATTATTATTGCTGTTTACATGCCCCCCTCTGTCAACCCGACATCGGCATGTGACATCTTTCACTCCGCCGTAGCCTGTCTGCAAACTCAACACCCGAATGCATTCATTGCTATCTTGGGTGACTTCAACTACGTCACCATGGCAACAACACTGCCCAATTTCACTCAGTATGTGAGCTGTCCTACAAGAGAGGAGAGAACCCTGGACTTGCTGTATGCTAAAGTTAAGGATGCATACAGCTGCTCCCCCCTCCCCCCTCTGGGCAGGTCAAACCACAACCTTGTGCACCTCAATCCCTATTATGTGCCTCTGGTGAAGAGTCAGCCTACGACCACAAGGACAGTGAGGAGATGGTCAGAGGAGACATATGAGACACTGTAGGGCTGTTTTAAGGTGACAGACTGGCAGGCACTCTGTGAGCCGCATGGGGAGGGCATTGATGGACTCACAGAGTGCATCATGGACTATAGCACTTTCTGTATGGACTCCACTGTCCCAGCCAGGACTATCCATTGTTATCCAAATAACAAGCCATGGGTGACAAAGGACATCAAAGTCATCCACAATGAGAAGAAGAGGGCTTTCAGAGCTGGTAACAGGGAGGAGTTGAGAACAATACAGAGGGAACTGAAGGTGAAAATCAAGGAGGCTAAGGAGAAATACACGAGGAAGCTGGAGTGGAAACTCCAGTAGAACAACTTGAGAGAGGTCTGGAGTGGCATGAGGACCATCACTGGCTTCAGCACGACCAACAACAGAGGAGCTGAAGGCAGTGTTGACAGGGCCAATGAACTGAATCTGTTCTTTAATAGATTTGACACTTCAGGCCTGACTCATCCCCCCTCTGACTCCTCCACTCCCTGTCCTATGTGACCACCACAAACCACTCCCCACTCCCCCCCGCCACTTCTTACACCCCCCCCCCCCATCCTCCTGTGTGAGCCCTCTTCACACCTCCTCCTCCAGCTGACAGACTGACTGTACTCTCCAACCTGAGGAATACTTCCCTCCCCCACCTGTCACCTCCACAGTGTGCTTCACTGCTGAGCAGGTGAGAAGACAGCTGATGAGACTCCACTCAAACAAGGCTCCAGGCCCTGATGGCATCAGACCCAGGGTGATCAAAGCCTGTGCCCCCCAGCTGTGTGGAGTTCTTCACCATGTCTTCAGCATGAGCCTAAGTCTCCAGAGGGTCCCCATGCTGTGGAAGACGTCCTGCCTTGTTCCTGTGCCAAAGACACCACGGCCTGGGGCCTCCATGGACTACAGACCTGTGGCATTGGCCTCCCATATCATGAAGACCCTCAAGAGACCCGTCCTGGAGCAGCTCCAGCCCATGGTCAAGCCACTCTTGGACCCCCTCCAGTTTGCCTATCAGCCTCGACTTGGAGTTGAGGACACCATAATCTACCTGCTCAACTGCGTCTATACCCACCTGGACAAGCCAGTGAGCACTGTGAGGGTTATGTTTTTTGACTTCTCCAGTGCATTTAACACCATTTGTCCAGCTCTACTGGGTGATAAACTGACAGCAAAGCAGGTGGACGCCCCCCTAGTGTCCTGGATTGTGGACTACCTGACTGGCAGACCACAGTACGTACGCCTGCAACACTGTGTGTCAGACAGAGTGGTCAGCAACACTGGGACCCCGCAGGGGACTGTCCTCTCCCCCTTCCTCTTCACCCTCTACACCACGGACTTCAACTATTGCACAGAGACGTGCCACCTTCAGAAGTTTTGTGATGACTGCAGTACTTGGATGTATCAGTAAGGGTAATGAGGATGAGTACAGGGCTGCTGTGGACAACTTTGTCACGTGGTGTGAGCAGAACCATCTGCAACTAAACGTGGCAAAGACTAAGGAACTGGTAGTGGACCTGAGGAGAACCAAGGCACTGGTGACCCCTGTTTCCATCCAGAGGACTACAAGTACCTGAGGGTACATACTGACAATAAACTGGACTGGGCAAAGAACACTGATGCTCTGTACAGGAAGGGCCAGAGTTGTCTCTATTTTCTGAGGTGACTGAGGTTCTTAAACATCTGCTGGACTATGCTCAGGATTTTCTATGAGTCTGTGGTTGCTAGTGCTATTCTCTATGCTGTTGCAGGCTGGGGCAGCAGGCTGAGGATGGCGGCAAGGCCAGTGACGTTGTGGGTATGGAGTGTGAGACTCTGATGGTTGGGTGTCAGAGAAGAAGATGCTGACTAAGCTATGGACTATCTTGGACAATTTCTCACACCCACTTCATGATGTGCTGGTCAGGCACAAGAGTTCTTTCAGTGAGAGACTCATCCTACCAAAATGCATGACTGAATGCCACAGGAAATCATTCCTGCCTGTGGCCATCAAACCGTACACCTCCTCCCTCTGAATTGCCCTTGTCTCAGTAAATATATTTGTTTATTTATCTGTATATATATTTTGTATGTATATATTTTTTATATATATATATTTTTTTCTTTAATCCTAATGCTAACCCTTTCTTCTATTCTTTTGAGGGGCACTGTTACAAAAACAATTTCCCCCGGAATCAATAAAGTATATCTGATTCTGATTCTGATTCTGATTTCACGACAACAGATTTATGCCATTTAATCCTGAGATAGACATTTTTTGGCATTGGAGTTATTATGGGCATTTGGGATGGTCTCCTGTAGTTGGTGATGTCCTGCATTTTCCCTTCACACTGACAAAGGGTTGTTAGCTGAAAAGCTGTCCTCCAGCTTTTTGGTGTAGCACCTCTTTGCTGCTTTAATCTCCTTTGTCAGTGTGTTTGTGGTTTGGTCTTTGGACTTTTTTTTGCATTTGCAGAGGGTTGTAGTTGGCAGGCACAAGTCCACACAAAAACTAGAGTGACCCGAGATTTCCACAGGGTGCATATGTGATGAATATTTACTCCATTCTCCAAGTGTCTCCAATCCCCACTGGTTGAACTTTGAAAACAGACCATTTTACCTGCCAAGGTTTGTTGACTTGTGCTTCTATCATGGTTATGGTAGAAAGTGTCTGCCAAATGACTGTAATTGGTTAAGTAGGCTTCATAGTTAAATGGTTTATTTTGTTGTCTGTTTTATTTGTGTTTATTGTTGATGTATGAGAGGGAGTCTGCACAGCATGTTTTATTTTGAAAAATTACTGAATTCTCTACTGTGTGGCTTCCCGTCTGTCTTGATCTGCTCTGTGCAGATTGATACATTGTCCATTAAATATAGACTTGATGTTAACAATTTATAGTGTCCTGACTGTTTTGGAATTGCGGTTGTACATTCATCACGTGACACTAAGACAACTCCAGATGAATGATCATGTTGCTCCATAACTGCTGGATGTGCAAATAAGCAACTGTTGGACTACTATTGAACACAAGTTCAATATATCAACTTAAAAAGTGATGATGTATCAGTCTTGTGTTCACAATTTGTGTCTGCTGCCCCCAAGGTCATTTCACCAGAAAAAAATCCTCGTATGTGTAAAAGCATTCTTGGCAATAAAGCTTTTTCTGATTTCAGATTTCTATTTCCTGAGCCAAACTGAAATTTCTTTTGCACAGTGAATAAGCCCCGCATCACTAATGAAGTCATCCGGATGATCAAACCACATGAGCTGAAGTACGAACATCCCAAAGTGCCCTTCATGACAACATCAACCTCAGAGGTCTACAGAGGAGAGTACCATGGATTCTCAGTGGCCATCAAGAGATACATTGACGTTGTGAACACAAGCCCAAGGTCTGTACCACATTTCAGGACAATACTGAATTTAAAAAAAAAGAAACATTGTTTTTGATTGGTCAATAATACTTTGTGATTTTATTTTTCACTTTTGCTTGCATCATTTTTGCCTGCATAAAGCATAAAGTCTGGATTCGTTACAGTCCGGACCTCCCATTATCTGTCCTCCTTGAGTTCATATGTATACAAAAGACAAACCTGAGTTCTTTCTGTGTTGCTCCTCCTGAAATGTCCTTTTTCCCTGGTAAGGTCGGTTTGGGGTAGTATGTCTGTATTGGGGATGTTGCATGCTATAGAGATGGTATAGCCGTCGTTGCAAAGAAAAGTGACAGAAATAATGTCTCTCCCTCAGGAATGCCTTCATGGAATTTCTTGTTGCAGAATTTCCCCTGGGCTCAAGCATGAACTATTTAGGTTTTGGTCAAAGGTCACTGTGACCTCAGGAAACACATTTTTGCACATAAGATAAAGTAATTATGACAAAATTTCACACAAATGTGTCAGGAGATAAAACGATGAAGTGATGACATTTTATATCCAAAAGGTAAAGGGTCAGCTTCACAGTGACATCATTATGTTGTGCAGAAACACACCGTAACTCAGGAACAGAAGGGCAGATTGTGGCCATATATCACATTTGGTCAGACACTGAATTGGTGACTGTTATCTTGGTGGTCCACCTTGAACTGAATTTAATGAAATGCCTTCTTTAAATTCTTCACTACATATATTATATGAATCTAGAGAGACATGGATGTAAACTGCAACTTGAGTGGTTGGCAGAGGCAAACAACCATGAGGTGGTAATTGTAGTTTCATTCTTAAAACAACTAGTTCTGTGCCTTTACATGTGAAAAACAAAGTGCAACACTGCGAATGTCTTCCAGGAGAGGCTTGCTTTACAAAGGCAACTGGACTTGCCTGGGGATATTTTCAAGAGTCTTCTTGAGTTCTAAATATTGAATAAATTACATTTTGAATGTGGTACTTTTACTTTTTACACTGTGGTAATCGTACTTTTACTTAAGTTAAACATCTGAGTACTTCTTCCACCACTATCAGTGACTGCTGCGTTAAATATTGAGCTCATGCTTCATAATTGGACATAGTCTTGTGTATTATTGCATACAAATAGGTGACATATAGTAACTGTCCCATATTCAGTGTCAACATAAACATTTTCTTCACATGTAGGGAGGTACAGTCTGTTTTCAATAAGGAAGTTGAAACCATGAAGCGGTTTGAATCCCCCAACATCCTGCGAATGTTTGGCATATGTGTTCAAGATGAGAATGGTGAGTGAACTGCAGCATGTGAATCACAGAATATCAGACACATTGCATGTTTTGAATGATAGGAATGTGATTTGTCCTTGTGATTGCCTGTAGCACCCAGCCCTCAGTTCCTGATCATCATGGAGTACTGTGAGAAGGGAAGTCTCCGTCAGGTTCTAGACTCTGAGTGCAAACTGTCCTGGATCAGGAAAGCTTGTATGTGTCTGGATGCAGCACAAGGACTCTACCGGTCAGTCTACAAGTACAGAAAATCTATGTCTGGTTCACTGACAAGTTGACATGGTGTGTAACAAATGATGAAACAAATGAGGAGGGCAGAGAGAGTGTTGATAAATTTGCTGGTGGGTTATATGTAGAATGGAGTAATATATAGAAAATATATTGATAACATCCTCCGTCAGGGCTGTTGTTTATATTGTGATATTGATATACATTGTGAAGCTGTACATTGTCCAGACACAAATGTCTTAGACATTGAGCCGTTTAAGCAGCTAAATATTCGACTTTCCTCACCAGCTGGCAGAGGGGGGAGTCACACATGTGCAAGTCACAAGCAAGTTTCAAGTCACTGTGCTGAGAGTCATGCGAGTGCAAGTCAAGCAAGACAAATCAAGTCATTGCTCCGATCAAGCAAGTCACAAGTCAAACTGCATAAAACTCTGATGGTCTACACATTTAAATCAGTTAAAAACAGTCATGAAACATGGTTGTGTTTTTCAGTTGCAGACCTTATCGTCATCAACAGTATAACCTTTGAATTCACATTATTATTTTTGGACTAGCTCCCTCTATGATAACTGTCTCTGCTGGTCTTCTGTGTCCTGGGTTGCGAGCTTTGTGCTCTTTGTGCTTGAAATCAGCCAATCATGTTTAAAAACCAAGCATATTTCTCAACACCTAGAAAAAAGCAAATATTCAATAGAAAAAAAATCACTGTTTCAAGTCATCAGTGTCAAGTCTCAAGTCATGAAAACCAAATCAAGTCTTTTATCATTGAGTCTCGTACAAGTCCTCAAATATGTAGTGACTATGACTTGACTTGACTTCCATTCCTCTGCCAAATAGTCGTTAACTGTGTCTGTTTGCTGTTTGGTGCTGAGCAGGTCGTTAATACTCATTTGATTCAATGTCAATATATTGAAAATTGTAGCTTTAAATTACATTCTATCTGTATGAGTCATTGTTTATGATAGAAGGTACTATCATAATGATTACCACTGTTGCCTCTTAGACTGCACCAGACTGAAGAAAAATCTAAGGTTCATGGATGCATCAACAGCAGCAAGTTCCTTGTGGCTAAAGGCTACACAGTCAAGGTACTGAGGCCAGGGCATGCTGGGACAGCCGACACTGAAGGTCAGGATTTAAGGAGTTGGTGATGATGAGTGAAGTCTTTACATCAATGTTTCCTTTCAGCTGGGAGGTTTTGAGCTGGCCAAAACTGAGACGTCGCTGAAAAAATCATCAAAGGACAAAGAGATAAGGTCTCTGTGCTACTCCCCCCCTCAGATGCTCAACAACATAAACCACGTCTACAGCAAAGAGTGTGAGATATACAGGTCAGATACCAACCATGACTTACTCAGCACAGCTGCATGATTTTAAAATGATGTTCAATTATGTGGGTTTATCACATATTGGGTAATAAGAGAGGCCTCAGTGTTGGTGATTGATTAAAAATTGGCTTGCGGCTTTCTCAGAAGTCACCAAGTTGACAGTTATTAATGCAAAAACTTCAAAGGAATCTTTAAAATTAAGTTTGCAGTTTTAAATGCTATGAAGTTGTTAATAAATGAGTTTTGGTTCAGATACTATGCAGCTGTTTTATAAAGCAGCCAAACAGGTCATTAGAGCAGTCTTCCTGATGAATAATAGACCTAAAAAGAAAAATGAAGTTAACACCAACCTGGCAACCCAAATGTTCTTGTCATTGGTTCATATAAAGCATTAGTAAGTGGTTTAGTAATATAAATAAAGATATTAATTACATTTTTAAGATCCATCTTTTTAGACAAGCTTTTTATGCAATGAAGTTGTTGGTATTATTATTATTTCTTACAAATATTTAACTGCTGGACACAAGATGTGTCCAACTTCATTGAAGTCTTTTCTCATTGTATGTTTGATGGAGGCTTCAAAATTCCACATCATACATGTTTAAACTTAGCCCTCTAGTGTCAGACTGTGCACATACAATATTCTGCATGGTAAAACACATTTTTGAGTGGAAGGAGACTTGAATGAAATATAAAAAGAAATTGTCTTCACTAACATGGAAATGTTGTCTTTTAGCTTTGGAATTGTCCTGTGGGAAGTTGCAACCCGTAGGAGACCTTTTGAAGGTGTGTATCTGCAGAACACAGCATCAAGTACTCACCTCCTTTAGACTTGATAGGCAGCTGTTAAATCTGGATGTTTCCTGTTTTACTGAGAACTGCAGCTGTGGTCAGCATGAAGTCATGTTGCTAAAAATGGGTTCCAAGTGACATCATTTTCCATCTATTTCAGTGATGGAGTCAGGTTTTGTCAAGAAATCTTGTATTCTGTAGGACTATAATTTATGGTCATTGCTATGTTGTCATGTATTTTTCTTATTATTCATGTATCTATATAGTGTGATCCAATAAGAGCAGTTAACTCTCTAATGCAGTGGTCCCCAACCACCAGTACTGGTCTGTAGGATATTTG
Organism: Chaetodon auriga; assembly: GCF_051107435.1. Taxonomy (NCBI): domain Eukaryota; kingdom Metazoa; phylum Chordata; class Actinopteri; order Chaetodontiformes; family Chaetodontidae; genus Chaetodon; species Chaetodon auriga. The sequence continues at coordinate 28,360 of NC_135079.1, read as the reverse complement.
GTACCAGGCCACACAGAAATAATAAATAATTTATTTTATGTTGTTTATGTTATTTTGACAATTGACACACTGAAAGATGTTTTATTTTGAAAGAACGGATTGTCGTTTAATAACATCTGTCTTTTCCTCTTGACGCGCTTGAGACGTACCTGTTTTGGTCACGTGATATGAAAGAAATTAAGCTTGGTGTAAGATCACCTATCTCTGCTTTTGAAAGAGTTTGAGCGTTACTTCCCAACCACAAATGACCCCTGAAATGTGAAGGAAGGGATCTGTAACCCATTTGTAAACATGCCTGGTGCAAGTCCATGCTGGAAGAGGAAGAAGTGCTGGAGATCGCAAATGACGGTGGCATTAAAAGTATGTTTGAGTCAACTTCAAATCTGCCAGCATTTTGGATTAAAATCAAGGCAGAATATCCAGAGTTTGCCACAAAAGCAAAAAAGAAAAAAAAAAACCAGTACTTCCATTTTCCACATCCTATCTTTGTGAAGCTGGGTTTTCTGCAGTGACGGCAAAGTTACAGAGTAGACTGGACATAAGGAATGCAGTTTGAGTTTTATTGTCTCCCATCACCCCTAGGTAGGACCGTCTTGTTGCAGAGAAACAAGCTCCGGGTTCCCAGTGACAGCATTGTTGATGAATGGTATTTTAATGTACTTTGTGTTTGTTAGTATGCTTGTTGTATAATTTTATGTTATATCTGCATAATGTCCCCATTGCCGGTCTGTAAAGTAATATCTTACATGAAACCAGTCCGTGGTACAAAAAAAGGTTGGTACCATTTAGACAAGAATAAAACTTACAAAACTGCAAATTACAGAGAAGGACATAGTTGACAAAGCAAAAAAAAGGGGTATTTAACGTACAATAATTTAATTTTGCATGTATTAATTCCGTTTGGGGAAAATAAATTTTTCACACTGTTGTTAGTTTTTTTCATGACATACACAAATAGGCCTGCAATACATGCACAGACAGGACGTATAGACATATATTAGTGGAGGGATGCCAGAGTGAAGGGAATGCCACATAGTCACTGATCCAAGCAATTAGGAGCTCAGTGCCTTGCTCAAGGGCACTACAGTAGGACCATGGGTACCAGCACTGCCATCCCTAGAGCGTGACTGCCAGTGTGCCTAAAAGTACAACTAAACTATAGTATCATGGGCTTCTATTTGTGTCCTTAATGTGTTCTCACTTTTTCTCCAGGTTTGTCAAATCAGGATATCTATCAGAAAGTGTGCAATGAAAAATTTCAGGAGCCGCTCCCTGACGACTGTCCTGAACCACTGGAACATCTGATCAATGCCTGCCGGGCCTATGATAGCTTCCAGAGACCATCTGCTGGAGGTAAATCACAGTCATTGTCATCACAATGATTGAACAGATTTCAGTATAGAATATGAAAGTCTTTATATGGACGGTTGGTGTTTAAGGGGATGGAAAATGTTCCAGCAGCAAAATAGGAAAACTCAACTTCAAAAGTCTGTTTAGTGTTTGAAAGCATTTAACACTGCCGAGTATAACATGAAGGTCTAACATGCTAGTGTTTTTCACACATTTCTTACATGGTCGCTCCGTTGTCCTTCCTTCTATCAGCGGTGTTCATCATTATGTAATTAAGAACAGATATATATAAGAATCACATAAAATAAAATGTGTTGTTAATTCTTTCTCTTCTACAGTGCTGGTGGATAAACTGCGCAGCGTTGTGACACAGTTAGAGGAGCAATAAAATTCTTCATCCCTCTGGCTCTCCATTAGCAATGCTCAGGGTTTCTGGTCATCACTGGGAGACGTACAGTTAGTTAAAGTCATAAAACAAGCCTGTGGGTTGCTGAAAATGTAATGTATGTATTTGTATGTACTCGACAGAAAAAGTTTAAAAGCACTAAAAGCCAAACATTTGCATTTCAGTTTATTGTTTCTCTTGGACAAGTGTGTCATACTGTTCAAAAAAGGGATCTGTTTCCAGAAATCAACTTTCTTATCGATGTGATTCCATTCATTTAGCAAATTCGAACAAGTCTCCAGTACTGTACTTGAAGTTGGTACGGCTGTTAGTTATGCCATAACATAATTATAGTGGCAACAAAATGAAATGAATCTGTTCATTCATTCTGTTGATTACTTGAGGCAGTGATTGAAGGCTACCCGCTAAACTGATAACATGCTGATATGAAATGCACGCCTGTCTACAAACCAGTCAATAAGGCGAGGCAGCCAATGTATGTTATAACAGCAGGATTTAGGAATGTTGTTAAGTGCAAGCAATGTGAAACTAAAAGTAACCAAATCAAAAGTGTGAAATAGAACAAACACATGAACCTTAGGTCAGACTGTCAGGTGTGAAAGCACCCTTAGCCCTTAGCCTTTATGTTTACCATGACCACAAATTCTCTCTGTGAATAAGAGTGGTGTTTGATGCAACATGAGTGTTGATGTTTAAATGCTAAAATGTGCCTAATAAAAATAAACAAACCAATACATTGTCATTCTTTTTTAGTAATTTTTTTTTTTTTTTTTTTCAGTAACACCATCTTGGATTAACTTCACGCTACTGTGGCTCAGACAGAATGCCATCTATTTTTCTGAAAGTGCTGCACTAGACACTAGACGAGTTTTTGTGTCTGTGTGTGTGTGTGTGTGTGTGTGTGTGTGTGTGTGTCTGAGTGAGAAAATGTTCTATCTATGTTTGGTAAATCTTTACACAATGGAATTACTTGTTTCTCCCACATATCGTCATACACACTGTGTCCATATGATCACATAAATACAAATTTTTGAAAGATCATATTTGGAATTAATTTTGGATTAGATTTTAGATTCCATGAAAATAATGAATAACAAAGCAATGAATCCTGGCTCCAAGAATGTGATGTTTTTGTAAAAACTGAATCGCTTTCAAATAATAAATACATCTTCTTGATGTGTTTTTGAAATACTGGATGCAAATTCCAACAATCTTGTACTTGACAAGTGAGCATTTTCTGCCAAAAAGTGTCTTTCAAAATAGGAGATATTTTTTGTAAGACGTCAGCAATAGAAATAGTCAGCCAGTGCTGACATTGGTATATTTGCTTATTGTGATGTTATTTCTTGGAGTGTCTTCAAATGGTTGACATCCTAAAATCTGAACAACCTAAGGATTTTTACGTCAATGAACCATAATATGTCAATGGTGAAGAATGGAAATGGTGTCATAATGAACATAGCAATTAGACATGTATTTCATAGAATTTTTTAAAAAAATAAGCAAGACATGTCGATATGACGAAATTGTGAATGTAGAAATATGATTAAATATTTTGTAAGACGTAAGTAATTTTAAGTACATACATTAATTTTTCATTGATGCTAATTTTAAAGAGCAGAGTGGAAAGGAATATTGACAAGTTAATGAGCAAAAGAAATATTTCCCCATTAAATAGTGCTTACTCAGTAACATAACATATGTCTTTGACCTGAACCATTGACCTGCTTGTGAAATCACTCACTGCTCATTATATAGGCCAAAATACAGTGAGATTGCCAGTTTGTAGTGCTGTGAGAGTTATTATAGCCTGTACAGTGGACTCATTGAGGCAGAGGTTCCAGATTCCAGGCTTCAGACAGAGATTGCAATTTCCAGGTTTAGGTTTCCAGGTTTGAGGGTTAGGATGCGAAGGTTGAATCCCACCCCCACCGTAATGGAGGAGGGGAGGTGCACGGTCCTTCCTCCAGTACACTCCACCCCCGCGATCCCAAGAACGGCCCTGATGGCCATCAAAATGTGCGCGCGGTCTAGTGAAATCCGTATGCTCGCGGGAGCGACCACGCCAATTCTCGCGGCGTACTGTAGTCCAGCCAGAGTCTGAATTGTGACTCATGACTGGGTTTTAATGTGTTTTTTTAACATTTTTTTAGCTATAAGAATGAAATTAAATGTTTTTAGAAAAAGTTAAAAAAATGAAAAAAAATTGTGTATGTCTATATGTTTTTACTGTGTAGTATGTGTTTTGTATATGTTTTTTAACAGTTTTTTTAACTAAAGAGATAAAAATAATATTTTAAGAGAAAGTTGAAAACAGTGATAAATGAAGAATAAAATCAAATTTTTAATGATAAATTATTATTATTTATCAAAAGAATTGTGCCCTCGCGCGACGTTTTGACCTGAGCAGGTCTTCTTCAGGCTAAGGCACAATAAAACGATTGAAAACAATATACCACGCTTACAGACTGGCTGAGATGCTTTCCCTTTGGGTTAGGGGTTAGGAGAGATCATTTTTGGATCGGGTCATCCCCGGAGGGGTTAGGTTTAGGTAAAAGCGCAGTGCCCCTGGGGGGAGCACTGCGAAGGGCACGGGCTCTCGGGGGCAATGGGGATCCAGAGGATCTTGGGACCCTTCTTGCTTGTGAGATAAAAGTGGATCTTTGATCCTTAAAAAATACTTAAAAGTGTGGTTGAATTTTAGAAGTGCATGGAGGATTGGGCAACGGTGCAGGTTGGCAGTGGGACTTTGTGTATTTATCAAAATGTCCTCTCCCCTTTCAAGGCCCCTGCCTTGATACTTCTGGTGGTCATTACTTAAAAGGAGCAAGTTTTATAGAATAAGAAAATAAATAATAAGTGCTTGATTGAAAGTTTTTTTAAAAAAAAGAAGGGGTTAGACATAAAACAAGAGGAGTTAATAAAACATAAGCGCTAAAATGATAAAACAAGTGCTCAAATGATAAAACAAGTGCTCAAATGCTAAAACAAGTGCTTACAAACAAGTGCTGATAAAAAACACACCGTATATGCATGCAATGAATAAAAGAGAACCACACATATGTACATTTTAAGATTAGAATAAAATCATGCATAATACTGTTGTTTATTGTCTAAAACCTTACTTTATAAAAGTTCAATTTCAAAGTAAAAATGCTTGTTCCTGCTAAATAATAATAATAATAATAATAATAATGACACCAACTTCTCATAGGTTTTTTATAAGATATGTTTTATTTGAAACAAGGGTTTGCAGGAACTCCGGCTGCAGTGAGAGGCTTCATGTGAGGAATAAATGTTTTTATAAATTTTAGAAAGAAATAGTAAAAAACAAGTAAATATATATGTGTATAAAAAGAAGTTAAAATTATAGTAAATGCATAAGAAAATTAAATAAATAAATAGTTAAAGGATCTTTGTAAAATAGTGAATCAATAAATAAGTAAATAAATAAAAAAATTCATGATTTGTAGGAGGTAAAAGTTACAATTAAATAAATTTAATATATAAATATGTCTTAAAATATAGAAATTTAAGGAGGTAAATGAATAAATAAAATAATAAATAAAATTTAAAAAAAAAAAAAAAAAAGAGTTTCCTTCTTGGGTCACCGCAGTCGGAGTCCTGCTCAAAACCTGTAGGGGGAGAAGCCCTGAAAAGGGAGGAGGTGAGCACTTCTAGTAAATGCTGCAAAAAACGTTGTTATTTATCAAGTGGAGATGGACTCATCAACCATACTTTTCGTTTAGGCCGGTAGGGTCTATGGTCTTTAGTAGATGAATCCATCTCCTCTCCGCTGCCTGTCTCTGGGCCGTGGTCCAATCCCTCCTGCTCTCCAGGCCCATGCTCTGGACATTGTGTTGGCCATGGAGTTTACAATGTGCATACAGGACACTGGTGCCACTCCCGTTGTTCATGATGTAAAAATGCTGTTTTATCCTGGTTGCTATTGAGTGTTTGGTCTGCCCCACATACATTTTGTGGCAGGCCCTGCACCTAATGGCATATATGACATTGGTTGTTGTGGGCTTTAGGGCCTGCCACGGGTTTATACCTGTCTTTGCGTAGGGGTTAAAAATGTGGGGGAGGGAGATAAAACCAATTGCCGAGCCTCGAAGCGCCTCCCCAGGTGTCGTTGAGCTGTTCAGGTTTGAATGTACCAATAAATCTTTGAGATTTTTATTCCTGCGGTGGGCGGAGATCAACCGGCAGTCCCCCAGCGCGTCGCAGTTGTTCCTTGCCCTTTCAAAGTTTGTTTTAAAAGTAGAAAGAAGGTTTCTGGTGGTCTCCGAGTAGGTGACCACCAGGGGGACAAGAGTCGGGCTGGCTGGCCGGGGGACGTTGTGGTGATATTTTTCTTTGAAGGTCCGGCTGACCTCCGCCTTGACACTCCTGAGGAAGCGCTTCGAGTAACCCCTAGGCCTCAGCGCACTAAAGAGGGTGCTTGTAGCTTCCTCCACATGCTCAGGGAAGGTGCAGATCCTGTGGAAGCGTATCAGCTGGGACTTTATCAGACCTCTGTACGTGTGCCTTGGGTGGTAGCTGGCTTTATGGAGGAGTGCATGACGGTCGGTGTCTTTGAAATGGACTTTGGTGGCCAGTATCTTGGTTTGGTCGCTGGAGTCGCGGAAGAAGACACTCGTGTCCAGAAATTCTATTGAGTGAGGTTGTAGATTGTACTTGATTTTTATCTTCGGATGGTGTGAATTGAGTGTGTCGGTGAAGGTGATGAACTGTTCTGGTGTGCTGTCCCAGAGGCCGAAAATGTCATCCAGGTACCGGAAATACAGTCGGGGTTTGATGGGGATGTTGCTGAGTGCTGTTTCCTCCCAGTGGGCCAGATATATGTCCGCATAGGACGGCGCATACTTCCGGCCCATCGCGCAGCCGCACAGCTGGAGATAGTGCTGGTTGTTGAACATAAAATCATTTCTGGTGAGGGTTATTTCCAAAAGTTTCAGGATGTGGTGGTCAGGGCGAGTTGAATCCGGATGTTTGTTGAAAATTGACTGAACGGCGGCTAATCCAAGTGGAGTTTCAATGTTGGTATATAAGGAGTCTATGTCTATTGTAAAAAGGAGGGTGTGACCGGGTACCTGTTGGTTTTTTATTGTCTGTACAAAATGGTATGTGTCTTTTATGTAGCTAGGGTGGAGTTTGGCGAGGGGATTGATGAAATGATCTATGTATTCGGTTATGGCGTATGTTTCTGAACCGCAGTCGCTTACAATGGGGCGGCCGACCGGAACAACAGAAGGGACCGTCCACGTTTCAGGGGGCTTGTGGATCTTGGGTAACAGATAAAAGAGGCGGGGCCTGGGCTCATCGGGACCGTCCAGGTACTGTTTTTGTTTTGTAGTGATGTATTTGTGTCTGTGTAATGTGTCTGTAATGTTCCTAACTAATGTTTGTGTTTCCTGCTGGAGTGAGGTGTGTAGTGGTCTATAATATGTGTTGTTGTTTAACTGTCTGTGTGCTTCTAATATGTAATTGTCCCTATCTTGAATAACAATTTGGCCCCCCTTGTCGGCTGGTTTAATAACTATGTGTTTGGATGTGCCTAGTGTTCTGAGGGTGCGTTTGTGTTCCTGGCTAATGTTGGGTGTTCTATGTGGACGGGGGTGCCAGTGTGTGAGTGCCCGGTTGTTATCAGTGATTAGTTGTGTTATGGTGGGTGAGATGGTGTCCGGGTGTGGTTGCCAAGTGGACGGTCCCGTGAAGGGCACAGGCTCCCGCCCCTGGGCCCCCTGAAAGTGGTCTAACAATTTAAGCCGTCGGTGGAAGGCATGAAGGTCCCTTCTGAGTTCCGGCCGGGTGGGAGGATTGGGGGTCGGGATGAAAGTGAGTCCTTTTTCTAGGATCTCCAGCTGTGCGGCTGTGAGGGAGAAAACAGCAGAGAGATTCGTTATGTTGGAGAGTTGTGGGGGAGGTGTGCAGTTATCTCCCTTTACAAGTTTAAGTGTTCTTTCCAGTACCTGAATATCTGTTCGGCCACCTGGGCAGTCCAGTGGATGTTGTCGGCCGTGGTGTGAAAAAGCAATGGGTTAATTTCCGGAATAAAGTTGTACTTGGAGGCTATGGTGTTATTGAGTCGGGTGAGTAGTGTTTGCTTTCGCTGGTCCAGTTTCCGTGAAAAGTTTATGATGGGGAAGTAAATGGTGGCGTTAGGGAAGGTGATCTGGCTGGTGCTCCACATCTGCTGTGCTTGTTTCAAAAAGGTAGATGGTTCATGTTCTGACAGACAGTTGTTGAGACCGACCGAGAGTATTACCTGTGTGACGGTGTGCTGAGGTGGCAGTTTCTTTAAGATGGCGGTGATGTGGTGAAATGTGGCTCCGGGGAAACTGTCTACCTGAATGTGTGAGTGTCTGAATGTGGGGATGCGGGAGAGGTTTGAATCGCCTATAATGAGTATCTTCTTCCGCACCTCCAGCGACCAATCCTGAATTTTACGAAAAGTGCGTGGGTGTGTGTGTGGTTCTGGGGGGTTCGGGGAGCCAGGCGCCGCCGCAGGGACCCTGGTTGGGCGGGAGGTGGATATCTCAGATGTTAAGGTAGTGTTCAGCTTAGCTTTCATTTTACCCTTCATCATCATAGAGTTGTTATCCACCTCAGAGATTTCTAGGGCTCTACAGGCCCCTGCGTGCACACTCCATCGTGCACACTCCATCCAGACATCTCCAAGGGCGGGCCGGCTCCATCCCCCATAAAAGGTGAGTATATTTTATTCTTTTATTAATAAACATGTGATTATACAGGTGTGTATATAAATAATCTTCAGTCTACATCCATTCAATTATATATATATAAATATATATATATATATCAATAAAACATACAACATTATATTATATAATAGATTTCATTAATATTGTGTATACATATATATTATATTTAATTAACCATTCTTTCTTCTTTTTTTCAGGTTTCTTCATCTCTCAGTCCGTCTCCCAGGTAAGTGGAAAAAAGGTAAGTAAAAAAAAGGTAAGTAAAAGAAAGAGGTTGGGGTTAGGGAGGGATTAAAGGGGTTATGATAAGGGTAAGGGCCGGGATAGGGTTAAAAATCAATAGGGTTGTGATGGTTGGGGTTAGGGCCGGATGTGAGGGGTTATGGTAAGGGTAAGGGCCGGGATAGGGTTAAAATTAAGGGTAGGGTTAGGAAAGAGATTTTTTGGCCGTGTCGCCCCCGGAGGGGGCGTCACGGCCTATGCACACTCCATCCAGCTCTCCACTAAAGGTGAGTCAGTCCCGCCCCCCCACACACACATATACACATGCATACATACAAATTTGTTTGTTTAATAAATTAATTCATTCTATTTTTTTCAGAGTCCCCAGCAGACCGTAAAGAGTGGGATGCCTGTCCGGAGAGAGGGAGAGAGAGAGAGAGGGAGGATGTTCCAATGGTTTTTCTCTGGAGGAGAACAACAACAGGTAAGTATGATGATGTATCCAGAAAATGGTTGGGATTAAAAATTATGCCAGAATAGGGTTAGAAAGGGAAGGGGTTAAAATTGGTTGGGGTTAGGATTAAGGCCAGGGAAGGGTTAAAAAAGATAGGGGTTAAAAATGGTTGGGACGAAAGATTTTTGGATCCCGTCGTCCCCGGAGGGGACGGGTTAGGGTTAGGGTTAGGGTTAGGGTTAGGGTTAGGGTTAGGGTTAGGGTGGGTTAGGGGGTTAGGGGGGTTAGGGTTAGGGTTAGGGTTAGGGTTAGGGGTAGGGTTAGGGTTAGGGTTAGGGTTAGATTAAGGGTGAAAAGGCTGATGTCAGCAAAAATGCTGAAGATTTTTTTTGGAGCTAGAAGGTTGAAAGTTTGTCTACCCCCCCTATTTGATGTACCCTGAGTCCAACGGTGGTGGTCCTGAAGCTCTGTGATGTTCCGTTCAAAAGTTATGGCCATATTAATATTCCCATGTATGTGTATGGGAATATGGAAAAGTGTGATAATATGACAAAGTGGCATAGCCCAAAAGTGTCCCCCAGAAAGTGTGTAGGAGCACGTTTCAGAGCCCCCTGAGTCGTTTGGACCCCCCTTTGAATGTATGAAAATTGTAAACCTTGTGGGTAGTAAACCTAGGCAAAGGTAAGGGTTACGCTTGGGCAAAGGCCAAAAGTGTCCCCCAGAAAGTGTGTAGGAGCACGTTTCATGGTCCCCCGAGTGGTTTGGACCCCCCTTCCGATGTCTGAAAATGGTAACCCTTGTGGGTAGTAACCTTAGGCAAAGGTAAGGGTTACGGTTTGGCAAGTGGGTAGTAAGTGGTTATGGTCAGGGTTAGTGTCAGGGAGAGGGTTAGTGTCAGTGGCGGCGTTGGGGGGGGGGTTAGGGTTAGGGTTAGGGTTAGATTAAGGGTGAAAAGGCTGATTCGGCAAAAGTTGCCGAACTTTTTATTTGGAGCTAGAAGGTTGAAAGTTTGTCTACCCCCCCTATTTGATGTACCCTGAGTCCAACGGTGGTGGTCCTGAAGCTCTGTGATGTTCCGTTCAAAAGTTATGGCCATATTAATATTCCCATGTATGTGTATGGGAATATGGAAAAGTGTGATAATATGACAAAGTGGTTAGGGTTAGATTAAGGGTGAAAAGGCTGATGTCAGCAAAAATGCTGAAGATTTTTTTTGGAGCTAGAAGGTTGAAAGTTTGTCTACCCCCCCTATTTGATGTACCCTGAGTCCAACGGTGGTGGTCCTGAAGCTCTGTGATGTTCCGTTCAAAAGTTATGGCCATATTAATATTCCCATGTATGTGTATGGGAATATGGAAAAGTGTGATAATATGACAAAGTGGCATAGCCCAAAAGTGTCCCCCAGAAAGTGTGTAGGAGCACGTTTCAGAGCCCCCTGAGTCGTTTGGACCCCCCTTTGAATGTATGAAAATTGTAAACCTTGTGGGTAGTAAACCTAGGCAAAGGTAAGGGTTACGCTTGGGCAAAGGCCAAAAGTGTCCCCCAGAAAGTGTGTAGGAGCACGTTTCATGGTCCCCCGAGTGGTTTGGACCCCCCTTCCGATGTCTGAAAATGGTAACCCTTGTGGGTAGTAACCTTAGGCAAAGGTAAGGGTTACGGTTTGGCAAGTGGGTAGTAAGTGGTTATGGTCAGGGTTAGTGTCAGGGAGAGGGTTAGTGTCAGTGGCGGCGTTGGGGGGGGGGTTAGGGTTAGGGTTAGGGTTAGGGTTAGATTAAGGGTGAAAAGGCTGATTCGGCAAAAGTTAGGGTTAGGGTTAGATTAAGGGTGAAAAGGCTGATGTCAGCAAAAATGCTGAAGATTTTTTTTGGAGCTAGAAGGTTGAAAGTTTGTCTACCCCCCCTATTTGATGTACCCTGAGTCCAACGGTGGTGGTCCTGAAGCTCTGTGATGTTCCGTTCAAAAGTTATGGCCATATTAATATTCCCATGTATGTGTATGGGAATATGGAAAAGTGTGATAATATGACAAAGTGGCATAGCCCAAAAGTGTCCCCCAGAAAGTGTGTAGGAGCACGTTTCAGAGCCCCCTGAGTCGTTTGGACCCCCCTTTGAATGTATGAAAATTGTAAACCTTGTGGGTAGTAAACCTAGGCAAAGGTAAGGGTTACGCTTGGGCAAAGGCCAAAAGTGTCCCCCAGAAAGTGTGTAGGAGCACGTTTCATGGTCCCCCGAGTGGTTTGGACCCCCCTTCCGATGTCTGAAAATGGTAACCCTTGTGGGTAGTAACCTTAGGCAAAGGTAAGGGTTACGGTTTGGCAAGTGGGTAGTAAGTGGTTATGGTCAGGGTTAGTGTCAGGGAGAGGGTTAGTGTCAGTGGCGGCGTTGGGGGGGGGGTTAGGGTTAGGGTTAGGGTTAGATTAAGGGTGAAAAGGCTGATTCGGCAAAAGTTGCCGAACTTTTTATTTGGAGCTAGAAGGTTGAAAGTTTGTCTACCCCCCCTATTTGATGTACCCTGAGTCCAACGGTGGTGGTCCTGAAGCTCTGTGATGTTCCGTTCAAAAGTTATGGCCATATTAATATTCCCATGTATGTGTATGGGAATATGGAAAAGTGTGATAATATGACAAAGTGGCATAGCCCAAAAGTGTCCCCCAGAAAGTGTGTAGGAGCACGTTTCAGAGCCCCCTGAGTCGTTTGGACCCCCCTTTGAATGTATGAAAATTGTAAACCTTGTGGGTAGTAAACCTAGGCAAAGGTAAGGGTTACGCTTGGGCAAAGGCCAAAAGTGTCCCCCAGAAAGTGTGTAGGAGCACGTTTCATGGTCCCCCGAGTGGTTTGGACCCCCCTTCCGATGTCTGAAAATGGTAACCCTTGTGGGTAGTAACCTTAGGCAAAGGTAAGGGTTACGGTTTGGCAAGTGGGTAGTAAGTGGTTATGGTCAGGGTTAGTGTCAGGGAGAGGGTTAGTGTCAGTGGCGGCGTTGGGGGGGGGGTTAGGGTTAGGGTTAGATTAAGGGTGAAAAGGCTGATGTCAGCAAAAATGCTGAAGATTTTTTTTGGAGCTAGAAGGTTGAAAGTTTGTCTACCCCCCCTATTTGATGTACCCTGAGTCCAACGGTGGTGGTCCTGAAGCTCTGTGATGTTCCGTTCAAAAGTTATGGCCATATTAATATTCCCATGTATGTGTATGGGAATATGGAAAAGTGTGATAATATGACAAAGTGGCATAGCCCAAAAGTGTCCCCCAGAAAGTGTGTAGGAGCACGTTTCAGAGCCCCCTGAGTCGTTTGGACCCCCCTTTGAATGTATGAAAATTGTAAACCTTGTGGGTAGTAAACCTAGGCAAAGGTAAGGGTTACGCTTGGGCAAAGGCCAAAAGTGTCCCCCAGAAAGTGTGTAGGAGCACGTTTCATGGTCCCCCGAGTGGTTTGGACCCCCCTTCCGATGTCTGAAAATGGTAACCCTTGTGGGTAGTAACCTTAGGCAAAGGTAAGGGTTACGGTTTGGCAAGTGGGTAGTAAGTGGTTATGGTCAGGGTTAGTGTCAGGGAGAGGGTTAGTGTCAGTGGCGGCGTTGGGGGGGGGGTTAGGGTTAGGGTTAGGGTTAGATTAAGGGTGAAAAGGCTGATTCGGCAAAAGTTGCCGAACTTTTTATTTGGAGCTAGAAGGTTGAAAGTTTGTCTACCCCCCCTATTTGATGTACCCTGAGTCCAACGGTGGTGGTCCTGAAGCTCTGTGATGTTCCGTTCAAAAGTTATGGCCATATTAATATTCCCATGTATGTGTATGGGAATATGGAAAAGTGTGATAATATGACAAAGTGGTTAGGGTTAGATTAAGGGTGAAAAGGCTGATGTCAGCAAAAATGCTGAAGATTTTTTTTGGAGCTAGAAGGTTGAAAGTTTGTCTACCCCCCCTATTTGATGTACCCTGAGTCCAACGGTGGTGGTCCTGAAGCTCTGTGATGTTCCGTTCAAAAGTTATGGCCATATTAATATTCCCATGTATGTGTATGGGAATATGGAAAAGTGTGATAATATGACAAAGTGGCATAGCCCAAAAGTGTCCCCCAGAAAGTGTGTAGGAGCACGTTTCAGAGCCCCCTGAGTCGTTTGGACCCCCCTTTGAATGTATGAAAATTGTAAACCTTGTGGGTAGTAAACCTAGGCAAAGGTAAGGGTTACGCTTGGGCAAAGGCCAAAAGTGTCCCCCAGAAAGTGTGTAGGAGCACGTTTCATGGTCCCCCGAGTGGTTTGGACCCCCCTTCCGATGTCTGAAAATGGTAACCCTTGTGGGTAGTAACCTTAGGCAAAGGTAAGGGTTACGGTTTGGCAAGTGGGTAGTAAGTGGTTATGGTCAGGGTTAGTGTCAGGGAGAGGGTTAGTGTCAGTGGCGGCGTTGGGGGGGGGGTTAGGGTTAGGGTTAGGGTTAGATTAAGGGTGAAAAGGCTGATTCGGCAAAAGTTGCCGAACTTTTTATTTGGAGCTAGAAGGTTGAAAGTTTGTCTACCCCCCCTATTTGATGTACCCTGAGTCCAACGGTGGTGGTCCTGAAGCTCTGTGATGTTCCGTTCAAAAGTTATGGCCATATTAATATTCCCATGTATGTGTATGGGAATATGGAAAAGTGTGATAATATGACAAAGTGGCATAGCCCAAAAGTGTCCCCCAGAAAGTGTGTAGGAGCACGTTTCAGAGCCCCCTGAGTCGTTTGGACCCCCCTTTGAATGTATGAAAATTGTAAACCTTGTGGGTAGTAAACCTAGGCAAAGGTAAGGGTTACGCTTGGGCAAAGGCCAAAAGTGTCCCCCAGAAAGTGTGTAGGAGCACGTTTCATGGTCCCCCGAGTGGTTTGGACCCCCCTTCCGATGTCTGAAAATGGTAACCCTTGTGGGTAGTAACCTTAGGCAAAGGTAAGGGTTACGGTTTGGCAAGTGGGTAGTAAGTGGTTATGGTCAGGGTTAGTGTCAGGGAGAGGGTTAGTGTCAGTGGCGGCGTTGGGGGGGGGGTTAGGGTTAGGGTTAGGGTTAGATTAAGGGTGAAAAGGCTGATTCGGCAAAAGTTGCCGAACTTTTTATTTGGAGCTAGAAGGTTGAAAGTTTGTCTACCCCCCCTATTTGATGTACCCTGAGTCCAACGGTGGTGGTCCTGAAGGGTTAGGGTTAGGGTTAGGGTTAGGGTTAGGGTTAGGGTTAGGGTTAGGGTTAGGGTTAGGGGTAGGGGGTAGGGTAGGGTAGGGGTTAGGGTTAGATTAAGGGTGAAAAGGCTGATTCGGCAAAAGTTGCCGAACTTTTTATTTGGAGCTAGAAGGTTGAAAGTTTGTCTACCCCCCCTATTTGATGTACCCTGAGTCCAACGGTGGTGGTCCTGAAGCTCTGTGATGTTCCGTTCAAAAGTTATGGCCATATTAATATTCCCATGTATGTGTATGGGAATATGGAAAAGTGTGATAATATGACAAAGTGGTTAGGGTTAGATTAAGGGTGAAAAGGCTGATGTCAGCAAAAATGCTGAAGATTTTTTTTGGAGCTAGAAGGTTGAAAGTTTGTCTACCCCCCCTATTTGATGTACCCTGAGTCCAACGGTGGTGGTCCTGAAGCTCTGTGATGTTCCGTTCAAAAGTTATGGCCATATTAATATTCCCATGTATGTGTATGGGAATATGGAAAAGTGTGATAATATGACAAAGTGGCATAGCCCAAAAGTGTCCCCCAGAAAGTGTGTAGGAGCACGTTTCAGAGCCCCCTGAGTCGTTTGGACCCCCCTTTGAATGTATGAAAATTGTAAACCTTGTGGGTAGTAAACCTAGGCAAAGGTAAGGGTTACGCTTGGGCAAAGGCCAAAAGTGTCCCCCAGAAAGTGTGTAGGAGCACGTTTCATGGTCCCCCGAGTGGTTTGGACCCCCCTTCCGATGTCTGAAAATGGTAACCCTTGTGGGTAGTAACCTTAGGCAAAGGTAAGGGTTACGGTTTGGCAAGTGGGTAGTAAGTGGTTATGGTCAGGGTTAGTGTCAGGGAGAGGGTTAGTGTCAGTGGCGGCGTTGGGGGGGGGGTTAGGGTTAGGGTTAGGGTTAGGGTTAGATTAAGGGTGAAAAGGCTGATTCGGCAAAAGTTAGGGTTAGGGTTAGATTAAGGGTGAAAAGGCTGATGTCAGCAAAAATGCTGAAGATTTTTTTTGGAGCTAGAAGGTTGAAAGTTTGTCTACCCCCCCTATTTGATGTACCCTGAGTCCAACGGTGGTGGTCCTGAAGCTCTGTGATGTTCCGTTCAAAAGTTATGGCCATATTAATATTCCCATGTATGTGTATGGGAATATGGAAAAGTGTGATAATATGACAAAGTGGCATAGCCCAAAAGTGTCCCCCAGAAAGTGTGTAGGAGCACGTTTCAGAGCCCCCTGAGTCGTTTGGACCCCCCTTTGAATGTATGAAAATTGTAAACCTTGTGGGTAGTAAACCTAGGCAAAGGTAAGGGTTACGCTTGGGCAAAGGCCAAAAGTGTCCCCCAGAAAGTGTGTAGGAGCACGTTTCATGGTCCCCCGAGTGGTTTGGACCCCCCTTCCGATGTCTGAAAATGGTAACCCTTGTGGGTAGTAACCTTAGGCAAAGGTAAGGGTTACGGTTTGGCAAGTGGGTAGTAAGTGGTTATGGTCAGGGTTAGTGTCAGGGAGAGGGTTAGTGTCAGTGGCGGCGTTGGGGGGGGGGTTAGGGTTAGGGTTAGGGTTAGATTAAGGGTGAAAAGGCTGATTCGGCAAAAGTTGCCGAACTTTTTATTTGGAGCTAGAAGGTTGAAAGTTTGTCTACCCCCCCTATTTGATGTACCCTGAGTCCAACGGTGGTGGTCCTGAAGCTCTGTGATGTTCCGTTCAAAAGTTATGGCCATATTAATATTCCCATGTATGTGTATGGGAATATGGAAAAGTGTGATAATATGACAAAGTGGCATAGCCCAAAAGTGTCCCCCAGAAAGTGTGTAGGAGCACGTTTCAGAGCCCCCTGAGTCGTTTGGACCCCCCTTTGAATGTATGAAAATTGTAAACCTTGTGGGTAGTAAACCTAGGCAAAGGTAAGGGTTACGCTTGGGCAAAGGCCAAAAGTGTCCCCCAGAAAGTGTGTAGGAGCACGTTTCATGGTCCCCCGAGTGGTTTGGACCCCCCTTCCGATGTCTGAAAATGGTAACCCTTGTGGGTAGTAACCTTAGGCAAAGGTAAGGGTTACGGTTTGGCAAGTGGGTAGTAAGTGGTTATGGTCAGGGTTAGTGTCAGGGAGAGGGTTAGTGTCAGTGGCGGCGTTGGGGGGGGGGTTAGGGTTAGGGTTAGGGTTAGATTAAGGGTGAAAAGGCTGATTCGGCAAAAGTTGCCGAACTTTTTATTTGGAGCTAGAAGGTTGAAAGTTTGTCTACCCCCCCTATTTGATGTACCCTGAGTCCAACGGTGGTGGTCCTGAAGCTCTGTGATGTTCCGTTCAAAAGTTATGGCCATATTAATATTCCCATGTATGTGTATGGGAATATGGAAAAGTGTGATAATATGACAAAGTGGTTAGGGTTAGATTAAGGGTGAAAAGGCTGATGTCAGCAAAAATGCTGAAGATTTTTTTTGGAGCTAGAAGGTTGAAAGTTTGTCTACCCCCCCTATTTGATGTACCCTGAGTCCAACGGTGGTGGTCCTGAAGCTCTGTGATGTTCCGTTCAAAAGTTATGGCCATATTAATATTCCCATGTATGTGTATGGGAATATGGAAAAGTGTGATAATATGACAAAGTGGCATAGCCCAAAAGTGTCCCCCAGAAAGTGTGTAGGAGCACGTTTCAGAGCCCCCTGAGTCGTTTGGACCCCCCTTTGAATGTATGAAAATTGTAAACCTTGTGGGTAGTAAACCTAGGCAAAGGTAAGGGTTACGCTTGGGCAAAGGCCAAAAGTGTCCCCCAGAAAGTGTGTAGGAGCACGTTTCATGGTCCCCCGAGTGGTTTGGACCCCCCTTCCGATGTCTGAAAATGGTAACCCTTGTGGGTAGTAACCTTAGGCAAAGGTAAGGGTTACGGTTTGGCAAGTGGGTAGTAAGTGGTTATGGTCAGGGTTAGTGTCAGGGAGAGGGTTAGTGTCAGTGGCGGCGTTGGGGGGGGGGTTAGGGTTAGGGTTAGGGTTAGATTAAGGGTGAAAAGGCTGATTCGGCAAAAGTTGCCGAACTTTTTATTTGGAGCTAGAAGGTTGAAAGTTTGTCTACCCCCCCTATTTGATGTACCCTGAGTCCAACGGTGGTGGTCCTGAAGCTCTGTGATGTTCCGTTCAAAAGTTATGGCCATATTAATATTCCCATGTATGTGTATGGGAATATGGAAAAGTGTGATAATATGACAAAGTGGCATAGCCCAAAAGTGTCCCCCAGAAAGTGTGTAGGAGCACGTTTCAGAGCCCCCTGAGTCGTTTGGACCCCCCTTTGAATGTATGAAAATTGTAAACCTTGTGGGTAGTAAACCTAGGCAAAGGTAAGGGTTACGCTTGGGCAAAGGCCAAAAGTGTCCCCCAGAAAGTGTGTAGGAGCACGTTTCATGGTCCCCCGAGTGGTTTGGACCCCCCTTCCGATGTCTGAAAATGGTAACCCTTGTGGGTAGTAACCTTAGGCAAAGGTAAGGGTTACGGTTTGGCAAGTGGGTAGTAAGTGGTTATGGTCAGGGTTAGTGTCAGGGAGAGGGTTAGTGTCAGTGGCGGCGTTGGGGGGGGGGTTAGGGTTAGGGTTAGGGTTAGATTAAGGGTGAAAAGGCTGATTCGGCAAAAGTTGCCGAACTTTTTATTTGGAGCTAGAAGGTTGAAAGTTTGTCTACCCCCCCTATTTGATGTACCCTGAGTCCAACGGTGGTGGTCCTGAAGCTCTGTGATGTTCCGTTCAAAAGTTATGGCCATATTAATATTCCCATGTATGTGTATGGGAATATGGAAAAGTGTGATAATATGACAAAGTGGCATAGCCCAAAAGTGTCCCCCAGAAAGTGTGTAGGAGCACGTTTCAGAGCCCCCTGAGTCGTTTGGACCCCCCTTTGAATGTATGAAAATTGTAAACCTTGTGGGTAGTAAACCTAGGCAAAGGTAAGGGTTACGCTTGGGCAAAGGCCAAAAGTGTCCCCCAGAAAGTGTGTAGGAGCACGTTTCATGGTCCCCCGAGTGGTTTGGACCCCCCTTCCGATGTCTGAAAATGGTAACCCTTGTGGGTAGTAACCTTAGGCAAAGGTAAGGGTTACGGTTTGGCAAGTGGGTAGTAAGTGGTTATGGTCAGGGTTAGTGTCAGGGAGAGGGTTAGTGTCAGTGGCGGCGTTGGGGGGGGGGTTAGGGTTAGGGTAGGGTTAGGGTTAGGGTTAGGGTTAGATTAAGGGTGAAAAGGCTGATTCGGCAAAAGTTGCCGAACTTTTTATTTGGAGCTAGAAGGTTGAAAGTTTGTCTACCCCCCCTATTTGATGTACCCTGAGTCCAACGGTGGTGGTCCTGAAGCTCTGTGATGTTCCGTTCAAAAGTTATGGCCATATTAATATTCCCATGTATGTGTATGGGAATATGGAAAAGTGTGATAATATGACAAAGTGGTTAGGGTTAGATTAAGGGTGAAAAGGCTGATGTCAGCAAAAATGCTGAAGATTTTTTTTGGAGCTAGAAGGTTGAAAGTTTGTCTACCCCCCCTATTTGATGTACCCTGAGTCCAACGGTGGTGGTCCTGAAGCTCTGTGATGTTCCGTTCAAAAGTTATGGCCATATTAATATTCCCATGTATGTGTATGGGAATATGGAAAAGTGTGATAATATGACAAAGTGGCATAGCCCAAAAGTGTCCCCCAGAAAGTGTGTAGGAGCACGTTTCAGAGCCCCCTGAGTCGTTTGGACCCCCCTTTGAATGTATGAAAATTGTAAACCTTGTGGGTAGTAAACCTAGGCAAAGGTAAGGGTTACGCTTGGGCAAAGGCCAAAAGTGTCCCCCAGAAAGTGTGTAGGAGCACGTTTCATGGTCCCCCGAGTGGTTTGGACCCCCCTTCCGATGTCTGAAAATGGTAACCCTTGTGGGTAGTAACCTTAGGCAAAGGTAAGGGTTACGGTTTGGCAAGTGGGTAGTAAGTGGTTATGGTCAGGGTTAGTGTCAGGGAGAGGGTTAGTGTCAGTGGCGGCGTTGGGGGGGGGGTTAGGGTTAGGGTTAGGGTTAGATTAAGGGTGAAAAGGCTGATTCGGCAAAAGTTGCCGAACTTTTTATTTGGAGCTAGAAGGTTGAAAGTTTGTCTACCCCCCCTATTTGATGTACCCTGAGTCCAACGGTGGTGGTCCTGAAGCTCTGTGATGTTCCGTTCAAAAGTTATGGCCATATTAATATTCCCATGTATGTGTATGGGAATATGGAAAAGTGTGATAATATGACAAAGTGGCATAGCCCAAAAGTGTCCCCCAGAAAGTGTGTAGGAGCACGTTTCAGAGCCCCCTGAGTCGTTTGGACCCCCCTTTGAATGTATGAAAATTGTAAACCTTGTGGGTAGTAAACCTAGGCAAAGGTAAGGGTTACGCTTGGGCAAAGGCCAAAAGTGTCCCCCAGAAAGTGTGTAGGAGCACGTTTCATGGTCCCCCGAGTGGTTTGGACCCCCCTTCCGATGTCTGAAAATGGTAACCCTTGTGGGTAGTAACCTTAGGCAAAGGTAAGGGTTACGGTTTGGCAAGTGGGTAGTAAGTGGTTATGGTCAGGGTTAGTGTCAGGGAGAGGGTTAGTGTCAGTGGCGGCGTTGGGGGGGGGGTTAGGGTTAGGGTTAGGGTTAGATTAAGGGTGAAAAGGCTGATTCGGCAAAAGTTGCCGAACTTTTTATTTGGAGCTAGAAGGTTGAAAGTTTGTCTACCCCCCCTATTTGATGTACCCTGAGTCCAACGGTGGTGGTCCTGAAGCTCTGTGATGTTCCGTTCAAAAGTTATGGCCATATTAATATTCCCATGTATGTGTATGGGAATATGGAAAAGTGTGATAATATGACAAAGTGGCATAGCCCAAAAGTGTCCCCCAGAAAGTGTGTAGGAGCACGTTTCAGAGCCCCCTGAGTCGTTTGGACCCCCCTTTGAATGTATGAAAATTGTAAACCTTGTGGGTAGTAAACCTAGGCAAAGGTAAGGGTTACGCTTGGGCAAAGGCCAAAAGTGTCCCCCAGAAAGTGTGTAGGAGCACGTTTCATGGTCCCCCGAGTGGTTTGGACCCCCCTTCCGATGTCTGAAAATGGTAACCCTTGTGGGTAGTAACCTTAGGCAAAGGTAAGGGTTACGGTTTGGCAAGTGGGTAGTAAGTGGTTATGGTCAGGGTTAGTGTCAGGGAGAGGGTTAGTGTCAGTGGCGGCGTTGGGGGGGGGGTTAGGGTTAGGGTAGGGTTAGGGTTAGGGTTAGGGTTAGATTAAGGGTGAAAAGGCTGATTCGGCAAAAGTTGCCGAACTTTTTATTTGGAGCTAGAAGGTTGAAAGTTTGTCTACCCCCCCTATTTGATGTACCCTGAGTCCAACGGTGGTGGTCCTGAAGCTCTGTGATGTTCCGTTCAAAAGTTATGGCCATATTAATATTCCCATGTATGTGTATGGGAATATGGAAAAGTGTGATAATATGACAAAGTGGTTAGGGTTAGATTAAGGGTGAAAAGGCTGATGTCAGCAAAAATGCTGAAGATTTTTTTTGGAGCTAGAAGGTTGAAAGTTTGTCTACCCCCCCTATTTGATGTACCCTGAGTCCAACGGTGGTGGTCCTGAAGCTCTGTGATGTTCCGTTCAAAAGTTATGGCCATATTAATATTCCCATGTATGTGTATGGGAATATGGAAAAGTGTGATAATATGACAAAGTGGCATAGCCCAAAAGTGTCCCCCAGAAAGTGTGTAGGAGCACGTTTCAGAGCCCCCTGAGTCGTTTGGACCCCCCTTTGAATGTATGAAAATTGTAAACCTTGTGGGTAGTAAACCTAGGCAAAGGTAAGGGTTACGCTTGGGCAAAGGCCAAAAGTGTCCCCCAGAAAGTGTGTAGGAGCACGTTTCATGGTCCCCCGAGTGGTTTGGACCCCCCTTCCGATGTCTGAAAATGGTAACCCTTGTGGGTAGTAACCTTAGGCAAAGGTAAGGGTTACGGTTTGGCAAGTGGGTAGTAAGTGGTTATGGTCAGGGTTAGTGTCAGGGAGAGGGTTAGTGTCAGTGGCGGCGTTGGGGGGGGGGTTAGGGTTAGGGTTAGGGTTAGATTAAGGGTGAAAAGGCTGATTCGGCAAAAGTTGCCGAACTTTTTATTTGGAGCTAGAAGGTTGAAAGTTTGTCTACCCCCCCTATTTGATGTACCCTGAGTCCAACGGTGGTGGTCCTGAAGCTCTGTGATGTTCCGTTCAAAAGTTATGGCCATATTAATATTCCCATGTATGTGTATGGGAATATGGAAAAGTGTGATAATATGACAAAGTGGCATAGCCCAAAAGTGTCCCCCAGAAAGTGTGTAGGAGCACGTTTCAGAGCCCCCTGAGTCGTTTGGACCCCCCTTTGAATGTATGAAAATTGTAAACCTTGTGGGTAGTAAACCTAGGCAAAGGTAAGGGTTACGCTTGGGCAAAGGCCAAAAGTGTCCCCCAGAAAGTGTGTAGGAGCACGTTTCATGGTCCCCCGAGTGGTTTGGACCCCCCTTCCGATGTCTGAAAATGGTAACCCTTGTGGGTAGTAACCTTAGGCAAAGGTAAGGGTTACGGTTTGGCAAGTGGGTAGTAAGTGGTTATGGTCAGGGTTAGTGTCAGGGAGAGGGTTAGTGTCAGTGGCGGCGTTGGGGGGGGGGTTAGGGTTAGGGTTAGGGTTAGATTAAGGGTGAAAAGGCTGATTCGGCAAAAGTTGCCGAACTTTTTATTTGGAGCTAGAAGGTTGAAAGTTTGTCTACCCCCCCTATTTGATGTACCCTGAGTCCAACGGTGGTGGTCCTGAAGCTCTGTGATGTTCCGTTCAAAAGTTATGGCCATATTAATATTCCCATGTATGTGTATGGGAATATGGAAAAGTGTGATAATATGACAAAGTGGCATAGCCCAAAAGTGTCCCCCAGAAAGTGTGTAGGAGCACGTTTCAGAGCCCCCTGAGTCGTTTGGACCCCCCTTTGAATGTATGAAAATTGTAAACCTTGTGGGTAGTAAACCTAGGCAAAGGTAAGGGTTACGCTTGGGCAAAGGCCAAAAGTGTCCCCCAGAAAGTGTGTAGGAGCACGTTTCATGGTCCCCCGAGTGGTTTGGACCCCCCTTCCGATGTCTGAAAATGGTAACCCTTGTGGGTAGTAACCTTAGGCAAAGGTAAGGGTTACGGTTTGGCAAGTGGGTAGTAAGTGGTTATGGTCAGGGTTAGTGTCAGGGAGAGGGTTAGTGTCAGTGGCGGCGTTGGGGGGGGGGTTAGGGTTAGGGTAGGGTTAGGGTTAGGGTTAGGGTTAGATTAAGGGTGAAAAGGCTGATTCGGCAAAAGTTGCCGAACTTTTTATTTGGAGCTAGAAGGTTGAAAGTTTGTCTACCCCCCCTATTTGATGTACCCTGAGTCCAACGGTGGTGGTCCTGAAGCTCTGTGATGTTCCGTTCAAAAGTTATGGCCATATTAATATTCCCATGTATGTGTATGGGAATATGGAAAAGTGTGATAATATGACAAAGTGGTTAGGGTTAGATTAAGGGTGAAAAGGCTGATGTCAGCAAAAATGCTGAAGATTTTTTTTGGAGCTAGAAGGTTGAAAGTTTGTCTACCCCCCCTATTTGATGTACCCTGAGTCCAACGGTGGTGGTCCTGAAGCTCTGTGATGTTCCGTTCAAAAGTTATGGCCATATTAATATTCCCATGTATGTGTATGGGAATATGGAAAAGTGTGATAATATGACAAAGTGGCATAGCCCAAAAGTGTCCCCCAGAAAGTGTGTAGGAGCACGTTTCAGAGCCCCCTGAGTCGTTTGGACCCCCCTTTGAATGTATGAAAATTGTAAACCTTGTGGGTAGTAAACCTAGGCAAAGGTAAGGGTTACGCTTGGGCAAAGGCCAAAAGTGTCCCCCAGAAAGTGTGTAGGAGCACGTTTCATGGTCCCCCGAGTGGTTTGGACCCCCCTTCCGATGTCTGAAAATGGTAACCCTTGTGGGTAGTAACCTTAGGCAAAGGTAAGGGTTACGGTTTGGCAAGTGGGTAGTAAGTGGTTATGGTCAGGGTTAGTGTCAGGGAGAG